>NC_089201.1:10128373-10393373 GCF_963930695.1 Labrus bergylta | reverse complement strand
GACTGGGTTAGATCTGACTGGATTAGCTGTTTCCTGCCCCGACACAATAGCCTCACCAGGAAACTAGATCAAACCACACACACGAGTATACATGTGCAGACTGCGCATATCATAACATGTGCGTGCGTGTATTTGTGTGTGTGCATGCAGGGAGCAAAGAGCCAGGCTAAAGGGCCGAAAGCCAACAAAGAACAAGAAGAGAGAAGCAGCAGGAAGCTGACTAGTCACTTTATCCCTCTCTCTCTCTCTCTCTCTCTCTCTCACTCTCACTCTGCTTGGGCAGACGGAGGGATCAAGGGAGAAAGTTAAAATCAAAGGTTGAACCAGGGATTAGCCCTCAGTGGAGAGGGGTGGAGGACCAGGATGATTTTCAATGCTCAGATTAGATTGTCTGCCGAGTCTGTGGTCTGTTTTTCTACCCAAGTCTCACAGAAGTCCAAGAAGAAGTCCGGAAAATATAGAGAAAGGCAAACAGACCCAAAATTCTCTTTATAGAGTCAGCACGACTTTTATTGTGAAGTATTTTTAATATGACACATATTTCAAGCCTGTAACATTGAAGTTTATTTCTATCAGTCAGCAGTTGGCATTGCTTAGCGGTGGCTTGAATAATGTGTCTGGCAGCTTTGAGGATTGGAAAGCACTTTCCCTTTCACCAAAGAGGCTGCTGTCTTTGTCCCGTGCATCCTAAAATCAAGCTTATATATACTAAGAACCAAATTGTTGCCTTGTCCTTGATGAAATGTAATGTAAAAAAATCTTTTGTAAATGACTAATTGGTGAGGCTCAACATAAACAGGAAACTGATTTGGCAGCTGAGAGAGGGGCTTGATTGTTAAAAGTAGATGCTAAGGATTTTGTGTATTTTGTTTAAAAAAAACCCTTGATATACATTGTAATTCACATTACTGGATTGAAATGTTGAAATTTATACAAACAACTCTAAGTAACTGCTGCTAGCTTGCAGCCGCTAAGCCGCTGTAGCTTACCTTATCCAAAGCTACAGTGTTACAGTTTTAGATACTTATCTTCTAAATTCTAACTTATTATGTCATAGTAAGCTGATCAGACTTTCCTCTAGGTGCTCTCAATGTTTGGCAAACACAATAGTCTCCAACATGTTAGCATTCTCATTGCTGGATTTACTGAATGAGTCTTTGAATCATTGCCCAACATTGTCCACTCCTTGTAAATAATTTAGTAGAGCCTATTTCACAATGTAGCTTGAACACAATAGATGGAATAAAGTTAAATGATTACATTGGAAACCTATTAGCTGTAAGACTCTTGGAAAACATAAAAGAAGAAAGTAGTTCATATACATGACATAACCCTGATAAATAGGTCTCTTGAATCACAGTCCTATTTGACAGATCTATAAACCATGACTGCTAACCCAGAAGACATTTTGGCCAAATATGTTATACCTGACTTTTTAATGTTTTTGTATTGCAGACATGAGATTTGCTTCCAACATACATTCGTTTGAAATTCCTCCTGACTGACACCATAAAAAGGGGAAACTTGTGTCCCTGTATTGGTGTTGGTGAAAGGTTAACTGAAGCATTTGAATGACCTATAAAAGCTAGCCACACAATCAGAGGGAAGATTCAAATTGTCTTCATTGTTTTTTTGTATGTCTGTCACCCTTTCTACAGGGTCAGACCAAAAGTTCAGAACTGCATGTTGAAGAAACAATTATTTTTCCACCCCAAAGACTCATTGAAAGTTGCACATTACTAACAGGACAAGATGTGAAATTAAAAGTTATTCACATGAGCCTTTAAGTAAAAGTAAAATAAGCCTCATAAAATGGCTTCAGAATCCAGTTCCCTGCACAGAAAAGTAAATTTCATCAGCAATAATAGAAGTATTTATAAAATGACTACTTCTTCCAACAGGTGATGGGGTTTCTTCTGATTTGTAACCTCTTGATTTCTACAAACACAATGACTTAAACAAAGTTATACATCTGAATTCTAAAAGTAAAATGTGAAAAAAAATCTTACAGTTTGAGATTTCTCATCTTCTCCACCAAGTGCCCTTGGACTTCCCTTCTTTCCCAGCTACACATCTGTGTCCACATCAAATCACAGTAACCTGAAATATATGGCTCATTGTGTTAACCTTAAAGACAACATGTGAACACAATCATTGGCAAGGAATAACTGTGATACACAAGGAGACGTTACTGAAAAGTTTGTTGACAAGTGATCAAAAATCTTCAACATAACTTCAGCTAATATTAGCAAGTAAGGAAGACATATAGGAACATTTTCAACTAGATTCCCATAAGATGGATAAAGCATGATATATAGTCTTTTAATTTATAGAAGGGCACCATTAGAAGAGTTTGAAGCTCGGTACAGATTGATTTGCCACAACCGTGCAGTAACTAAGTTCCTTCATCATTACCTTTACCTTTGTACTTGCACATTCCATCAGGAACAGCATACTATGGGTGTTCCAGTGTGTGCATTGCATTACATCGCAACAGAGGCACAGCATGTGAGCACACAGTGGGGGCTTCACATACACACACACACAGCGCTGTGCTGTCCTGCAGTCTCCTGAGTTAAACACCGCTGCCTTCTACCCCTCGTTCTGCCTCTGTTACTACCTCCGATGGCGGATCAGGAGGGGCAAGACTTGGCCCCACCATTCCATCTCTGTGCATTACACATTGCAGATGAGGTGTAACAGATGTATAAGTACACCTTGAAATGTTAGAGTGTAAATGTCATATTTTGCCCTCTAGGGCGCTCTTCCAGTGTAGAAAATCTGAAAAGGTGCCCTAAGAGAACCCTTAAAGGGCAAATAAGTGCCTTTAGGATGTCCTAATGTGCTAGAAAGGGTGCATACCAAACACAAAACCACACTGCCAAAATACTGTCAAAGGAGTATAACTTGAACCTTGCTGTTTTTTTTGTTGTTGTTTTTAAATAGAATATATAAAAAAAAATTACAAGAGGTAAGGTTTCAAAGATTTAAAAAAACTAAAGGGTTGGTCTGACAAATAACTGCCCCAACTCCTGCTGCCTCCATAAGCTTTCTAACGGAACACACAAGGACTGTCCTCAAGGTGACAAGAAGGTACAAAACCAAATAAGAGATGAGTGT
This sequence comes from Labrus bergylta, assembly GCF_963930695.1. Taxonomy (NCBI): domain Eukaryota; kingdom Metazoa; phylum Chordata; class Actinopteri; order Labriformes; family Labridae; genus Labrus; species Labrus bergylta. The sequence goes on along the minus strand of NC_089201.1, from coordinate 10,390,253 downwards.
CATGGCCTTCATATCGGGAAGAAAAATCCTGAGTTGAATAAGTTGTGGTAACTCCTTTATATTCTAAATTAGATGAAGTCATTCACAATTCTATTTAAAAAGGCAAAGTCCATGTAATATATATTTGTTTTCTACATGTCAGAACTTACTAGTGGACTAATTGTGTTTTACCACTCTGAGGCTCCATAGAGGGAAAGGTGTGATCTATACGAGCAACAGGAAACCCATTTTAACGGACTTCTTTGTGATGCTATAGGGAGGTTTTTTAAGGTTACATTTCTCAGGCTCTAGTGGTTGTGTTTGAGGTCGGGGGAGTTAAACCCCTGATTCTCACTGGCCTAATCTTTCTCCTCCACCTCCTTGGAAGTTAGGACCATGTACATTTGTCTCTTCAGATCACATGTATTTTATACAAGACATTTCATGTCTTTTTGCACACATTTAAACTCATTAAGTGTTGGCTTTAATTATTTGGCGTGATAAGTATATTACATGCCATTTTAATGTTGTTGATTTTTTGCGTAGCATATGTAAACGGGATTTTTTCCATTATCACATATAATATAAAATAAAGTTTCTCTGGAATTTGTTTTGTATGCATTCGGCAGGGATCTGACAAAGTGGGAGATGTAACTGTGTCACGCTGTGTAGAAATGCCATCACATAAATGATTTCAATCTGTAGATAAACAGGGGTACGCATGAGTGTACTGCAACAGAATCTCTCTGTCTGCTGATCCGTGTGAGAACGCTTGTCCCTCAGCGTATGCATATATAAGCCTACTATACACTTTCAATTACAACACTGTTCCTGTTCTTTCTCTGTCTCACACACACACATACACACACAGGGACACTGAAAAGGCAGAGTCCCGTTTTCCCTGTTATGCAAATAACATCAGCCCTTAAAACGGTTTGAGTGAGAATTAAACGTGAATTAAATGAGGCTTGGCTCTTTTCTCTCCATTCAATCTGAATAAGGCAAAGTCCCGTCACCATGGGAGATCCCCACGCCGTTGCCATGCCTGTTATGGGATTGACAAGACGAGAAGTGACATAAATACCGTGGCCGGCGTTCAATCCAATTATATGGCGTGGCCCGCCTCAATACCTGCTAGCCATGCAGTGCTGCGCTGGCGTCCTTGTATTCAGCCCGCCTCAGAAATAAGACTGCTCGTATTCATCTTCGAGCCCGGAGCTAACCATGGTCTCTTCACCTCAGTTAGCTCTGAGACTCTGCCCTCAACCCTACGCTCAACCCATCAGCCCAGCTTATTATAGGCCTTTGAACGAGGTGCTTCCCCAGGCTCTCCGAAACGAAATCTCTTCTCAAACCCCCAAAGGCTCCAATGTAGCAAAGGGAATGAATGGCTATTGATATAATAATATGAACACAAGCACCAAAACAGGAAGTCGATATATGAAAAAAAATCTGTATGGTTCCTGCTAAGTAAACACTTTACATACCAGGGACAGCCACAAGTAAATCAGGTTTGGGGCCGTAGGGAATTATTTCAAGGAAAATTAAAACACTTTTCAAATATTCTGTGGTTCAAATGTGCACAAAGTTCTGTGATCGCTCCAGAAAACTCCTTCAATTATTAGCCACAACACAGGCTGTATAATGGCTTCAAAACATTTTCCATGTGAGTCCACTAAAATTGCATGTTTTATCCACTGACACTGGCTGACACCATTTAAAAGGAATCCCTGCAGAGACAGACATTTTTGTCAAAGAAAAATACATTCTGAAACTAGAAAATCTTTTTCATGGCCCACTAAGAAGCCAATAGATTTACGTTGGGGGGGGAAACAGGATTGCTGGTTTACCACTGCTTATATTGTTGATTTCTTTATTGTACAAAACAATTGTACAATGTGATATTGTGTACAATACTGTATTGGATGTAAACTAACCTTTTTAAAACACAGAATGACACAATAAACCAAACTAACCAATCAAGGAATTCTGCAAAGTAATTCTTCTGTTTTTGTCAGTGGGGTGTGTTGGCTTCATAAGAGCATTACAAACTGTAGGCTGTTTGTTTTTAATGGTTATAACTCTGAACAATTGGGTTAATTTATTTCCTCTAAAAGGCACCATCATTAAGAGACCTTTTAGTTAAGGGCGAATCTTTAAGAACTTTAATCAAGTTGACGTGTGCACACCAGTATGAAAGAAAAATCCCTGCTGTAAAACTGATATTGAAACGTATATACTTGTTTATTACTGGTTGTTAAATTTGAATATATACTTGTTAGCTATGATCACCTGTGGTCCACATACTGTACTCTGGTGTCCTCTGGTCGTCCAGAAAAAAAAACTGAATCAAACTGACGCAACAGGTTGGTGTGAGCACTGGGTCACTTTCTCTTTTGCCCACTCCAGTGACAAAACTGACAAAAATGCAAACTGGACCTGACAACCAAATCGGTCCCCCTCCCCTCTTCACGGGCAGTGCTTGGCTTGTGTTTGGGCCTCAGAGCCCATTTTAACCACAGGCATTTACAAGCTCCCCTCTTAACAACCTGCCAGGTGCTTTAAGCCTCCCGCTGAAGGGCCGCAGAACGTTATGAGACTCCAATAAGATTAGAGCAGAATGGGCTGTGAAAGGAAGAATGGAAGCTCTTATAATGGGAAAGATTGTTAGCACAGCAATGTGTCGCTCTGAGCTCCCATGACCAATCTACAACTAATGAGCATTCAGCGAGCGTGCTCTATGTCACAAGTGTCCTGATGGGGACACTGAGGCGAGCAATTTCTCATATTTGTCAGCGGCAGAGGCTAATCGCTTCGGTCAAGTTTTACTTTTATTGTATGAACTCAATATACAGAGGACGCTCTCACGTTCTCACACTGTTTGATGAAAATTCATGGGGCTGCTCACTGGCTTGTGGCAGTCAGATTTCATTTTTGAATTCTGGAACTCACTTTATATGCAAGGAGGACATAAGAAGAAGAAAAAAAGACACAGTTCTTCTCCGAATAAAGTCAGGGCTTTGCTGTTTTAATTCAAAATTGTAGTGCACATCAAACTTTGCTTAGTAAGTATGACATTGCTAATTATGATTCCACATTTCACATCTCGGTAGAAAGTGTCAAGCTATGAGAAATGCATTGTCGATTTCTAGATTTTCTTAATAGTTATATTAATAAATATATATATAAATAAATAAATATATATTGTAAATGGACGAGCAGCTTGGGGTTAATTTTCTCGCCCAGGAAATGCTTAGCTAAATGCTAACATCGGCATGCTAACATGTTCACAACTACAATGCTATAAAATGTTTGCATCAAATATACACCCATATAAAGTGCCGTCTTTGCAGCAGCTTAATACAACCCATAATGACTGTAAGTAGAGGTGGATTGGTTGAATAAATGAGAAGACTTTGACTGTATACACCAGTGTGTGGCCAAACGTTAACGCTGATTTCTCTTCAGTAAGAGTTTTCCTAATCTATTTAGTGTATGTTCTCTTCACCATAATCTATTCTAGCCTATAAAACGTAACTGTAGGTTTGATGCTGAAAAGGATGAGGTATTTCTGTTTTGGTTTTTTTTAAAGTGGAGATGTATGAGTTAGGCTACTTGTTAATAGTTAGCGTATTAGCCATTAGAGATGACGGTCAGCTCACCTTCTTTATTCAGAAACCTGTCAGAGTGCTAGGCTAGACATTACCGCAGACCAGGCCCTTTAAATTAGCTAATAATAATAAAAGAAACAACCTAAAACAGACATGTTGGGGTAAGAGTATGATTTTTTTTAGACATTTTTCAGCGCTTCACTTCATGCAGTCTGTATTGATGAAAATCAGGTTTTAGCTCGCAGACTGTTGGTGTGTTATTTATGAGTTATATGCCCGGGAAGGCTGAATCTGTCAACTTCACTGACTTTGCAGATATGACTCCAGTTTGACTTCAGGTAAGACCATAGTGCAGTTCTTTTCTCATTGTGTTTGACTCCAGACATCCCAGGGCTGCTCTCACTGAACCTGAGCTCAGTTGTAAAGAGCTGCATTCACAGATGGAGGAGGGAGAAGGATTATTGGAGAATTGAATTTATTATCTAACCACAAAACATTAAATTCCATTGCAGTGCGGGTGTCTTGGGGGACCGTGCCCCACTGTAAACTGTGCAAAAACACAACTTTAAACATGTACAAATAAACCCACACAACTTTGAGAAAGGGTTTCTGGCTGACAAACAGCTCTGCTAAAACAGGAGCACAGCTGGCGATACTACATGCTCACAATGCTGAGCGAGTAATGTGTAACCATAGAATAGAAATGTACAGTGAGTTAAACCTGGACTCTGACAGCGGGCTTGGTGAAGGCACCGTGGGTCAGGCTCTGGGATGTGTTTGGGATGGAGCTCAGTCAGCTCTGCAGCAAGCGCTATAGCTCCAGGCATCCCGGGGCTACCCTTACAGAAACCTCACTCACTTGCTTTAAATCTCTGTTTTCATACTATGCTGGCATCCCCATCAAAACAAAACACTCAGAGCCTAATCTTGCTCACTCGCTCTCTCGCGCCCCTACAGGCCTGGAGCACTTCGGTTATGTATGTTTTTGACTTTGTATTTTTTTGTATTTTTTTTTACTTATGTATTTGCAGTGCATTTGATTTTATAATGCAGTTGCTTTAGACTTTTGCAAACATGTTTGTTTCAGTGTCAGTGCGTTTCAGTGGCTGCATTTGTTTTGCACTATTTAAATTTTTTATTTATTTTACTTTCTGAATATGGTCTTTTCTATCTATTTTCAAATGTTGTCATCCTGCAAGTTTCTTTAATTCCTCTCAAGGGCAAAAAACTTGGCAACAGGTGTATTGAGGGCGACACACACACACACACACACACACACACACACACACACACACACACACTCACACATACAGTGTCTCTCTCCCTCTCTCTAAGGAGCTTTATCCCCTGGCCGGGTCCCTCTCTCCCTCAACAGAGTGAGGTGATGTTTAATGGAAAGCTAATATGGCTTTAATGCTTGTCGCCGCACTTCGACACTGAAGGCCCCACTAATCCACTCTGTTCCACACCGCCTGAAAACAGATGCCCGGCCGAGAGACACTTCAGGCAGACAGAGAGAGAGAGAGAGAGAGAGAGAAATACGATACTGGGGCTATTGATTCACTTAATAAGGTCTTGAATCTTTCGAAGTCCCAAAAAGTAAAAAAATATATATGTTGTGTGCACAAGATAATACACTGTGCGCACAAGTTAATATTTTGTGTTCACAAGATTTTTTTTTTTACTTTTCGGGACTTCAAAGGCTCCATATGAATCAGAATACATTATCTCCTTAGTGACATATTACATGTTCACAATAAACTCAGACTACTATTAAACTATTAAGACATTTCTTTACTAAACTTTGACAAAAGGCTTAAATTATTAATTCAGTATCAAGCATCAAAACTAACACTGATGTGTATTAATGGGATTTTGTACCTTTCAGAATGAAACTGTGTCATACAATCAATAGCAACCTTTCCGATCTGTTGTTACATCTTCAGAATTGTAAAACAGTCAGCATCCTTCTGGTATTGACCCTAACATTAAAAAAAAAAATCATGATTTGACAGAAAAAAGCAGCCTAGTAAGTGTTTGTTGAATGCTTGTGTGTATTTCTGCTCAAACAAATGCTTTCACACAACATGACAGAAGTGAAAGTCTAATGTTCAGAACAGTTGAACAGCTGTTCAAAGCTTCATTAAAGAAACTCATTAGCATATTTGCATTTACATTGAGAGGTTTAAGTTGATCAAGTTCTTTTATTTGACTCTACATTTCATTAGGCAATAGATGGCGCATTCTCTTTTGATAGTATGTTTGTCCAAAGGTGTTTAACAATTTAAAAAAAACTGATCAATTACAGCAACATATTTATTTATGTTATATGTTGTTTTTATGCAAGTAGCACTGACACATGAAAAGTAATGAAGCTTCTGTAAGGCCAATAACTGTTAGTTTTATAAAAAATTATAGGTGTGTTTCCATGGTAAGCATTTAGGAAAATGGTCTTGAGTCGATCAATGCAGTTGCAAATTTGTTACATAAAATAATCTGCCAGTTCTTAGTAGAAGAAGCTATATTTTTATTTGTCGAAACGTGCAGCACCAGGCTTCTTAGAGGGTTCAGGTCTTAAAATATATATATACTGTAATAATTAAATACCCTGACATATATTCAGAGTTTTCTTTTTAAATCAAGACAACTTTAAAATCTAGAAATTGCTTATGAATCATAAAAGCATGCTTTTGTTTACCTCTTCAGTGTTTCTCTCAGTGTGGGTATCCAATCTTTGTGAGCGTTTTAAATGTTGTCCTAGTGGATTATTTTAGCGACAACAGCAGGTATCATTGTACGCTCAGGGGTGGTCGGTAGTTTGTGTTTATAAACCTATTTAATTTTGACCATTAAATTATCTTTTTGTTCACCAAGACTTTAATATGCCCTAGTTTTCTAAATAAGTCTCCTTCATTTCTGCGGTTCATATCAGTCTCAATAAATTGACCTGGAGGCTTAGAGCTTGACATGACACTTAACTAGTTTCCATGTCCCCACAGACATAGTCTTAGTTGTTTTCCCCTCTTTGCATGTTAAATCAATTCAGACAGTTAGGTGGGGAGGGTCCATGTTGTAAGACTTCAAGAGGCTAATAGCTTTCAAATGAGTCTTAACTGGTCTTTAATTCACCAACAGCTGTTGTGCTGGTTAAGGATGGAGCGACAGGCCGGTCTGTCAGACGGACCAGGAGGAGAAATTAGTTCTGCTGATGCCCATATTCCCTCCCAGGGAACCATCTGCTCCACTTCAATACAATAGAGGGATTTTCTGAAGGAATAAAATGCTTTGAACGCAACAATTTCTCTCTCTCTCTCTGTGAGAGGGCTTTTGGTTAAGGTGTCCTATTTCCCCGGCACCGGCACTCAGTAAATCTGTTGCACATTTAATGATTGGTTCCTTTTGTTGGAGAGAGGATCATCTCATCAGGATGACTTCGACATGAGGAGTTCACAATGAGGAGTTCACAGGATTCAACCTAAACAACATGCGTTTAAAAGCACAGACAACAGAGAGAATATGTGTACAATATTAGTTCATTAATAAACAAGTTAAATTAAAAATCCTTCATTTGTTTTAGCTTTGTAAGACAGCCCAATTATCCCAACCCTCTGCACTGTGTCTTTAGTTGTTTAAAGCAGATGTAAAAGCTTTTACATTTGACGTAAGAGATGGAAAAAAAAAAAAAAAGTTTTTAGTTTCAACATTTATTTTCTTATGTTTGATCCACTTTAAGTCCTATATGCACATAGGCCTCTAATTAAGTTATATTTTTATTTGTCGAAGCGTGCAGCACCAGGCTTCTTAAACTGGGATGAGCCTTTATTTGAAGTTTTACGGTACATGTTGTTTTTTTTCCCCCAGATATGTCCATTTTTGGGATAAACAAGAGACATCATTTTAAAAGTGTTGCAGTGTAGGCCTATTGATGATAAGACAAATTAAATTATATGACCTTTCATCCAAAGCCATTTATAGCACATATATGAGCAGAGAATATAAACCTGACCTCTGTTAACACAGAGACAGAGCAGCACAAGCTCAAATGCCATTAGTCACAGGTCTTACCGTGCATCTTCAGGGACACCCCTCAATGCCCGGACCTGATCTCCTTTAAGAGCTGCTTTGTTCATCTCTTACCTTTTTGTTTCTGAGGTTCACCCATCGTTTGAACACCAACACTGTGGCAACCTGATCTCTGTTAGTTTAGAGAAGGTCAAAGGTGAAGGGTACGAAATCTAAGAAATCCGCAACATGCAGTAAGTTTACATGCAGTTAGGAAAAGTTGATATATTGTGTTAGTCCAACCAAAACTGTACTTCAATGAATCATACTTAGTCTCATTTTCAAATTCTAATTCACACACATAATGCTGTTGGGGATCGATTTGCTTTACATGTGTACGCCTCAATGGGACCCTAACTCGGCTAGGCGTTCTGCGCATGCTCCACAGTCTCCTCGCCAGGCTTTGACCCAGAAGTCGAGCAGCTTAAATGTTTAGCAAAGCAGAAGTCAAGTTGACCTACAGTTACAGAGTCAGACACACTTCTGTCACTAAATGGATTTTCCCTCAGTGCTACAGGGACAAGGACAGTGGACCAATGAAATAGCATAATCAAGCTTTAACTGTGGCTCGACTAAACTGTGTACGTAAACGCACTGGTTGTGTCAAAGCTACTATTTAAGTGAGATTACCTTTCATGCTAACTGTAAATAGAGGAGGCCTGTTGTGGTTTTCAAAACCGGAACAAAATTCACGGCATCTCCAGGAATATGACTCCAAGTTTAACAACCTACCTTTAAGGAGAGTAAATAACATCCACTGTAGTGCAAAATGGGATTGTTGCACCAAGCTTTATAGTTTAGAAAAAAAGACATGGTTGAGTGATAAGAGTCAGTCTGCACATGCTCAGTTTGACCTTCATTAAAAAAAAAAGACACAAAACATTTCTGCTGCTGCATTATTCGAAAGAAAAGAAAGTATTGAGGTAATAAGTCATTTTGTTTCCCATGAGCTGTGATTTTGTCATACAGACCTTAACTCCCAGGTGACATGGTTATTCTGTTCAAATTAATATGAAAAGCCACCACATGAAAAGCTGGTTTGTTAATGCTGATTGTTTTTGTTTTTGTCTGCTTTTTAATAATAAATGGATGTCTTATAAACTTTTTTTTTTGCATTGGATGGTTCCATTCTCCCCGTTCACAGTCATTTTCATAAAGAGAATTTCAATAGTATTTATAATATCAGTGCAATGTTTCAAGGGAACTAATGCAAAATAATACAACACAAATGAAACTTAAGAACTGGAAATATGTCTTAATAAAATAATACAACATATTATTGTATAAGTGATGTGTTTCAAAAACTATGATTATATGAAGAATGAACTGTCATTGAAACAAGTTAAGACAAGGTAACAATAAAAAAAATGATGAGGGCTTCATTTGAAACACAGTTTTATTTCAGTTACAACATTTAAAGCCTAATTTTGGTATAAATCAGATTTTTAAATGTAATTAATTTATTTTAAAAAGTCTTCCATTGTCCAAATAGTCTGAGAGTAATTGAGGAAAATGTGGTGCCACTGGTAGTCTCCCAAACTGTAGTTAGTTTATCAACAGTAAACCTGTTTGAGCAGCTACAGTCATCACTATGAACCTGATCATGAGACGTTCAGGGGCAGTGGGTGTTTTGTGTTTAATGAACTTTCAATCATTTCAATCATTTCACAATCATTCAAGTCCGCAGGAGGCTTTCAGGCGATCACTGTGATCAAAGACATCAGAACAAAGCTGACTTTAAGTCTCTTACTCTCCTTCAAGTGGTGGAAGCGAAAGTCTCCGTCAGTCTCAAACAGAATGACAGATACCTGTTGAAATCACAATAGGCTTTATGTTTGTAAAGTAGCCTACAGATTTATTGTAGGCGTATGAGAATAGATGCTATGAATTTTTGTAACGTTTATATACCTCAGGGTTTTTTTTGTTTTTTTTTCAACTTACTTAGGCTACTTTTTCAACAACTAATGTTATGCCTATGTTTGCCGATGTAACTTAGTTAAGGCCTACTAATTCTCATCACCCTTATTGATTAGCCTAATATATTTTGGCCTAACATATTCACTGAAAATGTGTCTAATATATTCATCATCACATCTAACCCCAAACGTTGATAATAGACGCTCTTATAGCTCGTGTGCAGACTGACGCTGCTCTGACAGACGTGGAGACCCGGATCAAAGAGTGGACAGACAGCGGGCGCTCGGCCGAGGTTGTTTCATGCTTAACGGGATCAGAGCAAGCAGGCCAAGGTCACTTTTAATGAGAACCTGTGTCTGTCTCTGAGGGTCCTTTATTATTATTATATTATTATTATTATTAGCCTATTATTATTTTTAATATTATTATTATTATAATGAGGCTGTATTATTAGAAATGGGAAATGTTTTTTTAAAACCTTCAGTCATCCATTATGAAATTCAAAGGGGACACAGTAAAGGGTGCAACACGTTTTTTTTCTGGTTATGAAATGATTATATGTCTATTTTAATAAAAAATAAAAGTAATAGGCTTAGGCTATCTTTTATATTTTCTAACCATTTTTCAACATGTTGAATGTTTTCAGAATGAACAAGTTGAAAAAAGGTTAGAAAATAGAAAATATAGCCTAAGCCTATTATTTTTATTTTCAAAAATTGGCATATAATCTTTTCATAACTAGAAAAAAAAAATGCGTTCTTGAGAGAGAAAATATCTCATGACAGAAAACTGTTGCTTGTTTCTTTGCAGGTGGCCTCATGCTGCGTTCACGTGGACATTTTGAAGTTAAACTCATGAAGCGTTGTCACAGGGCAGACTGTCTTGAAAATAATGTCATTTTTATACTTAAGTTTTGTTTTTGTAGCTATGATGGCACCTTGAACAATGGCGCTTGCAGGCCGTGCGCACCGTGACATGAAATATCTGTATCAATCTGCCCACACACAATCTGATAAATAAGATAGATGGAACCACGGGCCTGTGTAGTCTAAGTTTTTTGTGTGACAGGGGTCCAATCACATGTGACTAAGCGGACCGTTGACCAATCCCCTCATCCTGATCTCTGTGTGAAGAGAGCTTCACGCGGAGAAGCCTCGCGCATCGCTGGTGGTTGAACTTGTGCGCGTGCACGTGTGCCTGAGTGTGTGTGTGTGTGTGTGTGTGTGTGTGCGTGCGTGCGTGCGTGCGTGTGTGTGTGTGTGTGTGTGTGTGTGTGTGTGTTTGAGTAGGAGTGTATAAAACCACTACAACAGAGCGCTCAGACCTCAGAGTGGGTTCTTGTTGTTCGGGTGCCTTATTACTTTTTAGCTGAATTTAAAACTATCAAACAAAAAGAAAAGTTTTCCCATCATGATGTTTCCCTGCAGCGCCCTGCCGCCTCCTCTCTGCCCGGCCTTACTGCGTCCTCCTGCGGCTCTCTCCTCTCCGCTGACCCGCTCGCTCCCCTCAGGCTTTCTGGTTGAAGATTTGCTGCGGTTAAGCCAGCCGGTCAGCTACATTCATCGGACCGTCTCTTCTAGAAGTTTAGGGGACATGTTCGCCATCGGCCCGGGGCTTGGCGCTCCTTCCCGGGGGTTGGGACACGGCACCGAGCGGTGTGTGCTCCAGAACTCCGGTCAGCCGAGTCAGAACAGCCCCGGCTCTCCGCAGACCGCCTGCCCGGACTCAGGGTACCTCAAGTTCGGTGTCAGTGCGATACTGGCCCCGTCTACACGGAGCGGTGAGTGTGTGGGGCAAACGGGGAACTTGCTGATTAAGAGTATTAATTAGCTTATTAATATGATAGATAGGCTGATAAGCTTAATTGGACGACTAGGAACAAAATGTTATTATTATGTAGGCTATTTATCTTTTCTTCTACAGTCCTTTATTTATTTATTTATTTATTTATTTATTATCATTATTATTTCTCGACCTTTTTAGACTAACAGCCCTGCGGGTGATGCTATAACCTGCTCATACATTTCAATACAATGTATTTATTTAGGCCTATATGTAGACTCGGGAAGCATTGGATGGTCAATAAAAAAAAAACATAGGACTACATTACATAACAGAGTAGTTTGCAGGATGATGTGGTGCGTGACATAACTTGTAAGGATTTTTTCAAAATGGCTATATTATTATATTGAAGTTATATTAGACGCTTCAGTTCTTAAATGATGAATCTTTTTGATGCATTTCTGGTGTCTGTGGTATTTATATATGTTTCCTGCTTTAGGGTGTCACTGATCTTATATTAAATTGTGTTTTTCTTTCCATTTTGTTTCTCAGTCCAGAGTTTTCAGACCAAGTCTTTACCTCTGCCTTTTTTTGATGGGAGCCTCCATCCTTTCCTCAGAGCATCCTACTTCACAGGTAGGTTGAATTAATTAATGTTATTTATTTCATTATATTTTCTGAACTGTTCGTCTAAAGCTGATTTATATATTATTATTATTATTATTATTATTATTATCATTATTAATAGAGAAAAGGGCATGTGTTGAACATCGTTAAATGGTTTATTGTCTTACCACTTTCCTGTACATTGCCATTTTAGATTATTTAACATAAACGCATTTAAGTTTACGGCTTTTTATTCCTCACTTGGCTACATAAGTCATAGACTTTACACAACTTCTAAATCAGTTTTTCTTTTTTTAAAGTAAGTATTCATCTTTGATTAGTCAGATTTGTTCTCTGACAAACCCTGTTGGCCTTGTTAATGCTTTGTGTGTGTGTTTGTAAATGTTATGTTATAGGTTGCATAAATGATCATGAGGATAATGAATTAATAAATATCCTTTCAGTAAGTCAAAAATAATAAACAAGCTGTTAACAGTTTGTTTCTTTGTGCCTTAGGTCATATTCTAAAGGTGTGTGCTTTCATTTCATAATGATACTGATTCACTTATTCATTTAGGTTGTCAGCTAGTTCTGATTAAATGTTTAATGTGATTTAAATGTCGAAAAGTGTTTTCTAGGAGTGAAACTCTCACTAGAGTTCTTTTATCATCATGTGTTATTCAAGAATAGTGATCGTAAAACTTGATTCATACGTTCACTTAAGCATTGCATAGACTAACATAATATTGGATTAATATGAAAATATAAAATAAAATATTGTAAAAAAAAAAAAAAAAATCGAATAAAACAAAAAAAAGGGGGGCATCATTTCTCTTTTAGAAAACATGAAAAACAAAAAAAAAAAGACCATGCCTTCAGTCTATTATTTTATCATGTGAATCTCAACACAACCTTTATTTGTCCGGATAGATTTTTAAACCTTCTAAAATTATGTTAAAATACATTTAGCTAAAGCATCATCAACTCAGCTGTGCTAATGTACTTCTTCACTGAAAGTATTACCTACTCTATTTCACTCACAGTTATTACATTTAATATTTTGTCTTTATTTGTTAAAGGACCATACGTGCAAAATGAACCGTACATGTCATCAGGTGAAGTGTAGAAAGCTAGCTCATCATTCTCATATTAGATTAGAGGAAGGAGACTGAGTATTACATCAGATACAAATAATGTATAAGTATCAACGGCTGAGGCTGAAATAATATGAAGAAGATGGCAGCTTGTAAAAAAATATTTTTCACCTAATTAGTTTAAAGTTCTTGTTTATAGCGTGTTAACAAATGACACACACTGCAACATGCGTAACATAAAGTTATTCTTAATGCCCCATTCATAGATAGAGCTTTAAATCAAATAAAACTACAACAACAAATATTCAGGATGTGGTAAGAAATAGGGCTGGAAAACTTTGGGTGTCTTAGGATTCGATTCGATTTCGATTCTTGGGTTCACGATTCGATTGAGAATCTATTTTTGATTCAAAACCATTCTGGGTCCATGATTCAAAGTCTATTTTTGAATGAGTACATACTTTAGGATCTACTCCAGTCATCTGTGAGACTGGCTGAATTTCTTGCTGTTCCATTTGGAGTTAAATAAATTTGATTTTTGGAAGTTATGAATTGATTTAAAATCTCAGAACATACAAATCTCAATTTTTAGATAAATCAAATTTTTCCAACCTCTAGTAAGAAACACAAACTCAGAAATACATGTGAACATAAGGAACACAAAATGTAACAACAACAATACATCAACAAAAATACTATATAACATCTCAAAACAGGAAGCACAAGCTAAAGCATGACTGCATGGCTGAGTCTTGTTCAAAATCTGTTTCAGTTTGATCTCAGTGAAATATTTATTAGTCAAATCCAAATCTAGAACAATTTTTATTGGGTTCTTTCTTGGCCCACTTGATGTCAATCCAGTAAGATTTTAAGAAGATCTCGACTCTAGTTTTTGCTGATGAATTGACTAAACACAACGATGATATCATCCCCTATAAGTGGAGGTTATTTCATAGAAATCGAATCATACACTTCAGGCTCAAGTTTGGATTTCACAGCTTCTGGAATCGAAAGTGAAAACTCTTTCCACAAGCTGATGTAGATGATGAGGTCTCCTTAGTATGGGAATCCCCCCACGGACATTTTCAGAATCTGCTCCGCCTATTTGGAGGCCTATTTAGGCAACACTCTGACTGCTGACATTAGCACCAGTTGTCCTAATCTACAAATTAGTCCAGTTTGTCACGCTCTCAACCTATTAGTGCCGTTTGTCATGGTCTAAATGTGAGGCGGGCATCTTCCCAGCTCGGGAACGCAGCTCCTCTTCATGTGGCCTTCGTTTTCCCACCAAGCCCCCTCTGCCTGCCCACAAAGCTCCCAGAACCATGACCAAACGGAGCCTAAACCACACACACACACACACACACACACACACACACACACACACACACACACACACACACACACACACACACACACACACAAACAACACACGCACACACATTCCATGAAGATCTCAGAAGTTCTCCTCTACATCAATCGATCTTGACCTGGATTTTTTCTTGAATTTATTCCCCAGTATATTAATCAAGTAAAACACAAACTATACATAAATGTGTGTGTCTTTGGACAGAGCATCTGTGTGACATGATCTGTGTGTGTGACTCTATAAACAGCGGTAAGCACTCTGTGCCCTCTGAAGCTGAAGTGAAGACTCTCCAGCAGCTCTACATTATACTGACCTGTCTTTAATGGGCCTGTAATATACTGGCCTGTCGACGGCCTTTTCCACTCAATTCATTACAACACAATCACCTTTCTCTGTGCATTTGCAGCCCATACAATCCCCCTTCATGCTTCATTAGAGGCAGTGTGAGCGCAGCTTTGGAGAGCCCGGCTCATTAGCATAGGCTGTGTTTCCACTGGCCGACAAATTGGGCTTTTAAACACCAGATTTCAGGCAGAACAAGTATATTATGGGCAGCATCGGGGAGCTGGTGTGTGAGTGATGCTTTTTCTCAGAACAACTAAGTTTAGGAGAAAGTGAAGTTAAAGCAGCGAGTAACTTGTGAAATTCAAACATTTATACATTAAAAAGCTGCTTTTCAAGCACCTATAATTGAAACAAAAACTTCACAATGTATATGGCTTTGGATACATTTTCAATTGGTTCTCGTTTTGACATAAAAGAAAAGAAGAAAAGCAAACCAATGCCAGTTAATCAAGATACATTTTGAAACCTTCAAATACATAAATACATTTGAGATACATCGTAACTGATCTTTTGAAACTTAAAAATGGCACACATATTTTGTGGGTAACGCTTTACAGTAGGGTTCACGAATTACCATAAATTTGTTAATAAATGTATGCACCAAAAAAGCATAAATGCATGCATGTATTCATGATCATAATCAGTAATGCACATATATTAAAGGGGCCATAATATGTAACTCATTGGAGAGAGCGGCCCCCCTCCGCCCCCTCCTCTCTTGAGTCAATGTGTACGCAGGTTGCCATTTCGCAATTACTGAAGCTTCAGTGTTTAGCCAGCTCTGCATCCGTCTTAAAACCTTTCTTCGGTCTAACATCTCTCGATTTTTTTCACAAGCATCTCCAATATTTATCCCAGTTTTACCACGTTTCTGGTTCTGGAGCGTTTTAGAAAAAATGCAGAGGATTTTCATCCTTTCACCACCATCGCTGCAACACCTGTTGATTTGCTGTTTGTCTGGTAAAAACTGAGGGGTCCAAAATGGCAGTGTGGGGGTGCCTTTCTCTGGTCAAAACAAGAACAAACCATTCTGGACTGGAATTGAAACCTAGAAGTACTGGCTGCTCTTTGTTGACATCATGACTTATATCTTATTAGTGATGGTTATGATTTCTTCTTCCAAGTGTTGGAGTCATGATTAGTTCAGCATTACTTCTTCATGACAGGAAGTACTCATGAGACTATGTTTTTTTCCCTCCAGCCTCCTCATCTGTGGTCCCTGTACCAGGCACGTTCTCCTGGCCCCTGGCCCCCAGAGGGAAGCCCAGGAGGGGCATGCTTCGGCGGGCCGTGTTCTCAGACCTCCAGAGGAAGGCGCTGGAGAGAACTTTCCAGAAGCAGAAATACATCAGCAAACCAGACAGGAAGAAACTGGCCAGTAAACTGGGACTGAAAGACTCCCAGGTACACACTGAAGACCATCAGACTGATTTAAAACCACTCTGAATAATATTGAGAGGATGATAGACCACTTTGTTGAGACAAGATGGTTTTAAACCTTTTTAAACCTAAACCTGAACATAAATTTCTATCTCTGCAGGGATCATTTCTCCATTTCTAAGAGGGACAGTTTAAGCTTGTAAGCTTCATAAACAAGCACTTTTAGTTAAAGTACTTTGATCCAATGAATTTGCTGAGAAAGATTACTTATCAGACTTTATCTCCACTGCAGGGTGAAGCAATCTACTCAAGCAATGACCATTTTTTTGTTCCTATTGTTATTTAAATCCCAAAATGTGTAATAAACATACAAGTCTTAAAATACTGTAAATGTCTTTTAAACGTTGCCTGTGCTGACCCCAGACCAGCTTGTGACCAGGTCAGAGTGATCTTATTGATCTTAATATTGTTTTATTTTTCTGTGTCCTGTGAAGGTGAAGATCTGGTTTCAGAACAGGAGGATGAAATGGAGAAACTCCAAAGAGAGAGAGCTGCTGTCAACGGGCGGCTGTCGACAACAGACCCTGCCCACCAAAACCAACCCCCACCCAGACCTCACGGACGTAGGCAGCACTTATTGCCAGAGTTTGGACAGGAATGCACCCATCAGCCAATCACAGCTGGAAAGCCAGGAGTTGCATAGCCAACAGCACCAACATCATCGTCATCATCATCATCATCATCACAGTTCCTCCTCTCCGTCAGAGTCGAGCAAACAGTCCGAGTCAGAAAGTGAAGAAATCACAGTCTCATAGAGTTATGGACACTGTTGGTTTGATGTAAATAAACAGAGTCTTTGAATGGGCTCCATACACAGCTGTGTTTTCTCAGCCTTACCCCCTCACTGCCATGTTTCTGTACAATGTTGTTTATATCACTTTAATATGTAGTTCAGTTTATCTATATATGAGGTACACTGAGCTGTTTTAGATATTTGTAGATTGAAATGATCAAAACTATTAAATATTCAAATGTTTTCTTTTCATATATTTGTATTCTTTATATTTCTAATAAAACTTGATATAACCAATTTTAAGAAGTCTCACTGAGTGATGATGTTTAGTATCCTCCTCAAATATAATCCATGGAACATAAGAGTTAAAGGTTTATTCTAGTAGTATTTTAAGATTGGTCATATTTTTACCAGCGCTGTCAAATGATTCACGTTTTTTTATGACAACATTTAATTAAAGGTGTAGTTTTGGTAGAGAAATATGAAAATTGGAGAAATGCACAGATTCTGTGGTATAAGTTCATAACTCTATACACAAACTGTCCTCAGAGTAAAATGTGGTGTCTGTTACACTGTTTGCAGATAAAATGCTACGCGATAAGGTATGGGGGAGGGCCAGCAAGCGTGAAAGCGTAACTCTCCTGGTAACTTTTTAGCTCCAAACAGTGTTCCAGGGACCCATATTTTTCCTTTGAGTAAAGTTTGTGTATTTAGTTCAGAAAATATAGTATAGAATTGTTTTATTACTTCTCAAACTTTCAAATTTCACTACCAAATCTACATAGTGCACCTTTAACCACTGATAAAAGAAACTAAATGAATGAAAACAGCTCAAAGGAACAGTCAGCAAGGGAAATGTCTGATGGTCTATATTTTTGACTCGTCAGCTGAGCCTTCTTAGAGTTTATTTTTAGTTGAAATTAGACATTCAAAGATGCAGCAGTGGTGTTCTTTTCCATCACTGTGATTATAGGGAGACGCTGCAACACAATAGTATGGGATTAAAAAAATGTATGCATTAATTTCAGACGTTAGCTGTGATTAACTCGTTAGTGCTGACAGCCCTCATTTTTACACATTTCAGAGTCTTAACGACTACTGGGTACACTTTCTTTTTTTTTTTTGCAATTGCTCCAGTAGATTGTGTGAGCATGCTTGCACAAGACAGGTTGTAATGTCTGCAAAATAATCCCGGTAGCCAACTGAGTCCATTCAAAGTACGTCCAGATTATTATTCTTAGTGACTGACAGAAATGAATTTGGACTGTGATTGACCTTTATTATGCTACATTTCTTTCTTTTCAGAGGTACCAGTAGGTCAACATTACCAATAAGTTGTTCCAACCACATTCTCCCCTTCTGATAGATCTGCTTAATATCCTCCCTGAGCCCTCACAGATTTAGCGGGAACGCACATGAAAGTCAGTATGTGTGTGAGGGTGGACATCGAGTTTGGGCCTTTATCTTGGAAAACGTAAAATAAAAAGGAAAAAAAGATCTGTTTCATCAGTGTTTTGTTGATCTCTACATCTGACATTACAGAACCCTTTGGCAGACACTACAGGCATTAAAAAAACTACAATATATAGAAATAGTCAATATTTATGCTGATGGTCTCTTTTGCTCTCATCTAAAGCTGCATCAATATTAACTTCAGTCTGTTTCATAACCAACTAAAAATTTCTCCCAAGAGCTTCAAAGGCAAAAACCTGTTCTCAGGAACAGCTTCAAGTTTTAGAAGACGTATGTTTCTGCTGCTTAGGTTCAAAGGTAAGATGTCAACACACTGAAAGCAGACCCAAGTAATGGATCTAAAAGAGATGCAGCGGTAATAAATTAGACCAAAAAAGAAATAAATCAGCAAACAGGATGGATTGTTAAAAAAAACAACAAGACTTTATTGCCATTTTCCACTATGGATTATACAAGGAAAGCTGGAGCAACAATGAACGGGTACTGACATCGGAATTAAATACAAAAACAATGTTATTAATATTTCTTAACATTCAGCTACTGAGCAGATGACTGACAGGGCCATGACCATCATCATCGTGGTCTTCATCAGTAAAACAATGGCTTTATTAAACAGAGGGTTTTTATTCATGAAAACTTTATTTACATGAGGAAATAAAAACAATCACTGACTTCATGCCATGCTCTTTAAAAGCCTACAAACACATCAGAGTGGCTGCTGTTAAATAACTGAAGGGAGGTGTTAATGGAGGAGTACAGTACAGTACAGTATTTACAGCCATATGTCAACCCACTAAACAATCAAACACACAACCTAAACACACCGGTGTACGCCTCTGCTTGGTCCCCACTGCCTGATGAAATAGGGGACAGAATCTCCGTGCAGACTGGCTGGACAGTAACAGCAGCGAACGCTCATTTGTGCCACTTCAGCAGTTATTAAAAACCTGTTTAACTTTAAAGGTTTTCTGTATTTTTAACCTGGGGATATATATTTAACATATTTCGGGGTCTAAACGAATCACAGCTTGACTCTACCAAATTCCTTCAACAAAAACAGAAATAATTGTGCAGAAAAAAGCAGCGGTTTACCAGCAACTTCAAAGTTCTTCAATTTTTTTTTTCTTCAACCACCTTTGTTAATGAAGTTTGTTTGTTTGAAAGGAAGCGATGTAGCAAACAGCTCTGACTATTTTGCTGCTGCAACAGAAGCAATCTACAAATATAAAGCCATAACGTCTGATCATTTAGACCCCAAAATAAGTACTAAAAAGAACATCCGATTTTAAAATAACAATGCCACTTTAAATATAAGGACTAAAAGACCACTGCCTTTGAACAACCATGTACAGAAAGGCCACATAATGCTTTCAGAATGAAAAAAAAATAAAAAGGATACACACTACCCTGACTGAATACGCCCTTTAAAGTCTACACAGCTGTGGTTTCTACAGTCAGCAGAAAGAAAACAGAGGGCTTCTCTCCACTGTGTAAATGCAGTTAAACTCACTTGTTTATTCGAGTAAATGTTGGAGCTTGAAGTCCAGTTTGCAGAGGTGTTTTTAAAACCTTGCCACCAAATAACAGTCACTGATTTGTTTTTTGTTTTTTACAAACTGGACTTTAGCTGCCGTCACTGACATGCAAGACTGGTACCAGCTTCAGCCACAAGGGGGCAGTCCAGCACTGCATTTACACAGTTTCCTCAGCTATTTACAGCAGTGTTTCTCCTTCCAAACACAACAGCAGCAGCAGCAGAGCAGCAGCGACGTGGTGCATTATGGTTTAACAGGAACAAACAACCTGTCAGTCGCTTCCCCCCTGCAGCCACACAAGACGCTCTTCATGACGTTTTAAAGTGGTTAACAACATTTAAATATGTACAAACATTTTGTGTGGTGAGTCTAAACCAGAGAGGAGGGTAAATTCACTATGTCATTATACTACAGTGGAGTTTGGAGGCTGGGACATGGTGGAGTGATGAAACTGTACAGACTGAGAACGACAGTTGACACAGGTTAGGACTCACTCGGGGTTAATCTCTTCTGATGGTCAACACAAACAAACATGTGTGTGTGAAGTTTGATTATAAGCTAAAATTGGGTCCAGCTGTGTGTGTGTGTGCTAAAAATCCCAGTCACAGCCTTAGATCAATCTGAATGTACCCAACTATACAATCAGATTAAGGTATGTTTTATTTCTACTAACGTACAGGCACAGTGGGTGGAGTCAGGTTCAAACTTGAGGGTGTATTTTGTTTGTTGCTACCTGGTTTATTGATACAGAGGAGTGGGCTGGAAGTGCTTTCTATCTCCATCTACTAGCACATTAAAAATGAACACAGAGGGATTTTTGAAAAGGACGATGGATATTCTACCAGCTGAACTCCACAGGCTTTTTTTTTTTTTTTTTTGCAGATGAGATGAGGCGGCGATAGTGGGGGCTCCTCACTGCCGGTTGCTCTTTATTCTCTCCAGACGCTTCTTCAGGTCGTCCAGGTTGGCCGCAGGCGAGGCGGAGCGGGTGTGTGTGTGCGTCGGGGAGTGGGAGTGTGTGTTGTGTTCCTGTTGGTACAGCTCTCGGGACTCTTTGAGCTGAGACAGCTTGCTGTTGAGCATGTCGGTGGAGGAGGCCACCGACGGCTTGGAGGAGAGCAGGGATGAGATGGGAGGTCGGTGCTGGGGCTCGTCCTCACCTCCTACGATACCCTGCTGCAGGTGGAGAGAGCGGGGACGGAGAATGGAAGGCTTAGCTTCTAGAATAACGTGGCGTATGTGACTCAGGAGTGCTGCTGTTTAAGTGAGTTTAATTATCAGAGAAACTTTATATTTACATCCCAATGCAGTTTTTTTTTTACTTCTGTGTGTGTGCACTCACCCTGGCGTTGTTTTCCAGGCCTTGTCTCTGTCGGAGGATTTTCAGTCTCTCGTAGTAAACCGCTGGTTTCAGCTCTTCATTGTTACTGCTCAGGCTGGAGTCCACACCGTGCTGTGGGATCACTGCAAGACACACAGACACACACAAAGCACGGTTAATACACACTCCCGCCCTTTCTTCTGAACGCACGTACACAGTGAGAGATCTCAGTCGTACCTGCAGAGGTCTGGATGCGAGCCTTGCCCTCCCTCTCGGACTCGATCATGCGGAGGCCTCTCTCCACGTAGCTCTGGAAGAACTGCGACGTGTTTTTGAGGAAGGGCTCCAGGTCTGCATCCGAGTACTTCTGTTTGTATTCATACAACTCCGTCAAACCCTGAAAAAAGAAGATCGGACGCATTGATGACACATTCACGTCATCCAGGGTTGACCTTTTGTTCTTTAAGGAAATATGATTTTATGACTTGATTGCAGATCGGATCTTACCTCTTTAGTGTTCTCCTTGGAGCCGATCTTCTTGAAGATTTCAGACAGGATGTCACTGACCTTTGACTTTGACATTCGATCATCCTGGAGACATAAGGGATAAATTCGTCATCATTGCATCTATCATGGGTAAATCCTGCATTCTAAAACATAGCTTTACTTGATTGCTCCATCAGGCAGACTCAATGGACATAAAATTGCAATTTTATTTTACAGTACATTTCCAGGTGTTCATCAGGTAACTTGATGGCTCCGTATACAGAAGCAATGTCCTTGCGAGTTTTACCCATCCTGACCCCACGCTGCACGTCATCACCAAACCCTCACCCCCCGCTAAACGTCCTGTCTCTCTTAACTGATCGATCAATAAAGGCAAAAGCCAAAACATATTTCTACAAATGTTAGCTTGATCTGTAATGTTACCTTGGTAACACAATTTAACAAATCTCACAGGTCAAGTTGGCAGTACACCAAGAACTCCTTAATTCTGCAGTTTTTAAATCAAAGAGGTGTCAATGAAGTCTGGAGGCTTTGAAGTTACAGCTGTTTGTGGATTTGTGTCCTCTTTAACAAACGGTCTCGTCTCAGTGTGATTTCATTAGACACATTCGCTCAAAGATAACTTTGTGTCTTCTACACCTCGGAGCTAGGACCAAGTTCAGACTCCTCCTTGAAGCTACACGTTCACTCATTCATCATGAAGAAACAGGATGTTAAAATGTGGACTGATGTGTTTGCGTTGCTCACCATGCGCAGACCGCCCTTCTCGTTGCCACGGTCACCCTTGTGCCCTGAGAGGTTTCCAGGGAGTTTAACCACCCGCCTCAGATGAGCCTCCAACTCGGACTCATTACGATTCTCGATCATTGATAAGTGGTCCAGGATCTGTTTATGAACGCATTTATACAAAGAGATTACATTTCAAGGGGAAGCAAAGATATATGAAAGAGTTTAAAACCAAAACACCCAGTAGAATTTAAAAGCTGCATTTCTGTGTGATGCGTTTGTCAGTGTGTGTGTGTGTGTGTGTGTGTGATGCGTTTGTCAGTGTGTGTGTGTGTGTGAGATGCGTTTGTCAGTGTGTGTGTGTGATGCGTTTGTCAGTGTGTGTGTGTGTGTGTGTGTGTGTGTGTGTGTGTGTGTGTGTGTGTGTGTGTGTGTGTGTGTGTGTGTGTGTGTGTGTGTGTGTGTGTGTGTTACCTTGGGCCCGGTGAGCTTGCAGAGTGTGTGTAACAGGGTCTTCAGGGTTCTGTGGGGGACGTCGTTCTTGAGCTGCTTGAGTTTCTCTTTGGGGAAAACCTTCATGAAGTTGTGGACGTCCAGTAGAATTCGGTCCAGGTTGATGCTGTCGATGGTCTCTGGGAGGAAGCGGATAATCCTCCACAGACACTTAAAAAAAGCACACACAAACACAGATGAGTTAGTCTACAGCTGAGTTAGAAGTGTTTCTCGTGCTGCTGTCACACTCCTTACCTTCATAACCAGGTCAGAGAACATGGGGGGACCAGCGGTTGCGACTAAACTGTCCTGTAACAAAACCAGCAGAGCGCTGCAGAGAGGGAGGAGAGACAGTGTGTTCATTAAAAGCTGAAGATATGTCTTATTCAGTGTTTACTAATAAAACAATAAGAACACATGGAAAGCAAAACATTGAAACAATCGGAGGGATCATCAAGTTGTCTATTCCACATTTTCTGAGGCCAATTTATTTATTTATAGAAAGAATTAAAAACTTCAAAAGATAAGCATCAGGTTTCATATGAAACTTTTTTCATTCCAACTTTATTTTTTCCATTAATATGAGTCCAGAAATGATTGTATACTGTTGCTCAGAGACATGTTTTTCTCTTTCTGCCCTTAATGTTGTCAGTTTGGTTGAACCATTTGACAGTATAATGTTCTGAATGTATTAAACAAACCATCACAAGGTATTATCTACTTGTAAAAGTGGACTCTGAATTGCCTGGTGCTACACAGTTAAGCTTGCCTTGCCTTCAAAGTGCTTCACACGGGCACAAAAAGCATTTTTAGAAAATAATATGATTTTATTTGTGCATTTAAGAACGGCCTTCACAGACGACCTCAACCCTTCTGTTGAGATTTCTCTCATCATTGATCTTTTATTTATACACCGTTTCTGCAGGATGCTTATACTGATCAAATAAAGGTGTGCACATGCAGACATGAGCTAACATTAGCCTGCTAACACAACAATGCAGGCCACAGGCAATTTGCAGTTTGAGCTGAGTACAACTTTGTCTGCCGCTTGCACTATTGGTGCTTAATTTTGCAGCATTCCATATGATCACTCCTTCGTGTGAACGCGAAGGGAGAGGGGTTGGAGGTGTGTGGCTGGAGGAGAGCGGAGGCTTCAGAAAAAAGGATGAGTCGCCTAACAGCATTTTGTTTTGGTATCATACTGGTGCTTGAGGGCGACATCTACTGGATCAAAGAAGTAGTACACTCTTTCTTTCAACAAATACACAAATGACTGGAATAATTCAACAGTCCAGAGCTAATAGAAAGTGAAATTTCTCACTACCAACCTGATCATGTTGGTCTGGTCAGACTTCTCCAGGACTCTGATGACCAGCAGGTTGACAGACCTTATGAGCTGCTGTCCGTCTTCTATGTCCTCCACTCTGCCGTCCAACATCAGAGTGATCAGGCCGTGCATGAGGTCCTTCAGCACGCCCATAGACGCCTCCCTGGCCAGAGACTCCATGGAGAACAGCTGAGATAAACAGAACAAAAAGAAGCCAATGTGAGTGTCTCCTCACTATTAGGATCTCAATAAACCACAGAGACACACACATCAGTGACTCACAGAGAGCATGTTTCCAATGATGCAGCTGTACAGTCGGATGATGTCCTTCTTGGGCAGCCGGTCGTCGGCCATGTGTGTGCTGTAGATGAGCCTCAGCTGCATGAAGGTGGCGATGAGGAACTGATCGATGTGACCCGACATGACTTCTGCTTTGTCCTCCTGCAGCAACACCTCGTCGATCTGCAGGGAGAGAGAATACACACACTGCTGATCTCACCTTGAAGCCGCTATAATGCACAGAAAGTTACATATAGGGAGCTTTATATTCTGTTTCAGCTCAACATTAGGCTGTCAGGCCCACAATAAGCAGAAAGGGCACACACTGCTTCACTACGGTCCTTCAAAGGATTTACAGTTCTGTTGGTAAAGACCTGACTGAACAACCATTTCACTGGATTCAGGAGTGAAACAAAGACATACGCAATCAACAAAAAGTCTATAAAGCAGCAGGAACTTTGGCTTCAGTGTGTGCTGCCATTGAGTCTCACCTGGTGGCAATACTGACAAATCTCCTCCATCTTTCTTCTTCTTTGCAATCAGACTACTACAATACACCATAAGCTCTTTCTTTCTTGACTGATCCTTTCACTGTTAATGTACGTGATCATTTGATAGTAATTGAGATCCTACTACGCTCTCGGTATCATTTACAGAATGTTTGTATATCATTGTCTCAAATGTACCCTGATGATGGTTTAAGTAAAGTTAATGATTGATTTTCACCAAAGTTTTATTAGCTGTTGTTTCTCTGTTTGTCCGTCTCTCTGTTTCGCCCTCTATTCCCTCTCCAAGCCAAACACAGTCTCAGCAGATGACCGTTCATCATGAGTCTGGTTGTGCTTGAAGTTTCTGCCTCTTAAAAGAAAGTTTTTCTTGCCATTGTAACTTTGCTAAGTGTTGCCAAGAGGCTGTGCACATGGTGGATTCATGTAGGGTCTTTGTAAATCAATCAATCGTTATTTGTATAGCGCCAATTACTCTACAAAAGACCTTACTCATTGCTATGTTACAAACACCCAACATTGAGAGAGAAGGAGAGATATGTGCCAGTTCCACCAATAGTCTAACTCTATAGCAGCATAAAAAACATTTTAAAAAATTGACCTTTTCTTAAAGTGTGAGATAATGTTTGTTATGAATTGGCCCCAGACAAATAAAGATGGATTGAGCATACATTTTTGGAAACTATGAATATTAATTGTGACATCATGTGTTGTCGCAGATTTGACATGTGTTGTAGTGTGTGGGGTAAGTCAGGTAAACACACATAGCTGCTTCCTGGGCATAGGCGGCAATCATAGCCACAGGCAGCTAGAAACGGACATCACAGGTGAATGGGGACAGGGAATCAGGGTAAGCCACACAGTTCAACCATGTGTGTGTGTGTGTGTGTGTGTGTGTGTGTGAACCTGTCATGTCTAGTTTTATGTGTTTCATATACAAGCTCGTTTTTACCTGATTTAGTAGTCTATACATCTGGCCGTCTGTATGTGTTTATTGAAGATGACTGATTTTTTAAACGATGGACATCGAGTTGGAAATGATGTCAGGCTCCCTCTAGTGGCCTTTTTTGGTTGTGCTTTTCGCTAAATGTAAGACAGGATGTAGTGACATTCTAACAGTAATTTAGAATATGAATATATGAGTAAAAATAGGCTGTGCTGCCGTCACAGTGACAACAGTTTGGTGTAGTCAGACTGCAATATAATTTAGGATTTTTTTTTTCTGGCATAACCTGAGTTTGTATACAGCATGTGTGCATACCTGTGCCAGCGCCTGTATGCTGGTGTTTATGTCACCACTCGCCACCTGAGAGATGACGAAGTTGATCGTGGAGGCCGTGCTGTTGTGGAGGTCGTCAAAGTGTGGAGAGACGGAACGCATCCTGTGAACACAAAAACACATTAACGTCGGTGTTTTCTTTTCTGTGTTAAATAAACAGCACGATATCTAAATGTCGAGTGTGTTGATTGAGTTTGTGTTTACTTGGGTTCGGGGATCATGATGGGCTCCAGCAGCTCATCCAGCTTGTGCTGGACGAGGTCCGGCAGCTCACACACTCTGCTCTGGTCCATCTCGATCATGTCCAGGTCCAACTGGAACTCCCTGGGGATGGACGGGTGGGAGGACTCGCTGTGTTGGGCGTTCTGGCGGGCTTGACTGGACAGACGGAGACGGACAGGACAGAATATTTAATCCAGTGTATTAACGATCAGTGCCTTTTAACTCCAGTCCTGAGCGACCCAATATTTGAGTTTAGTCTGGAGACGCATCCACAGACTGTCAGAGATTCGTATTCTGATGGGAATCTTATCAGTGCGAGAAGATCGAGGAGGATAAAAGGTTAGGTTTTCAAACTTGTATTAACAATAACTTTGATTATGAACTTAAGCAGGAGTTACACAATTTTAACTTTAAAACACCCCAAATCCATCCTGATTTAATAAACCTACACAAAAAGGGTTGGAGGTGAGGATTCGGGGTGAGAGAATGGACTTGGTGGTTTTATCCTCCAGTGATAATGAACATCAGTTTGGTAATTAAATGATTAAAGAGTGTGAAGATTCTGTTCTGGTCTTGTACAGTTGGACTTTCAGGACTGGAGATGATCAGCACTGATCTAGAAAAAAACATTTGTATCCTTCAGAGAGGAGGGATAAAACACTGAACAGCAACCTTGTCTAGGAGGTCTATCTCGAACAGGCTGAACAAAAACTAGATTCCTATAACACGAGTCTGAACCTGTACCGTTTCCCACCTGCAGATCAAAGCATCACATCTCTCTGAGAAGCTCCCGATGAAGTGACTAACTAGAGGCAGAAGTTTCTAAAGTGGAGAACATATTGTCTCAGCTGCTGAAGTTTCTCAAATGTGTGTTTGTGGTCAGGAAGGGGAATTATCATATATTGAAAATATTT
The DNA here is from genome assembly GCF_963930695.1 of Labrus bergylta. Taxonomy (NCBI): domain Eukaryota; kingdom Metazoa; phylum Chordata; class Actinopteri; order Labriformes; family Labridae; genus Labrus; species Labrus bergylta. The sequence continues at coordinate 10,362,734 of NC_089201.1, read as the reverse complement.
GAAAGCCCTAGCTCAGCGACCCTAAAACCGAACAACAAAAAACTGCCAATTTCCATGTACTCTGTGCGCACCGTAGTCCGTCAGCGCAGCACATTACAGCAACGTTCGCTGCCACTCTAGTCAATAATCCTGTTTCCACAGCCAGAGCTGAGATCTGTCTCTGGCGCGTGCCAGCAGCGCCACTACGCTCTGCTCCGTGTCAAATAAACTGCATATTTTCGACGGAGCGCACTGCAAGCACACGTCAAGTTGGACAGAAAAGATCGAGCAGGACAGGAAGTCAGGCAAGGAAACTCACAGAGCGTCCGGTCAATTTCAAAATAAAACAATAAAAAAAAAAAATAATAAAAAAAAAAGGGACTCAATCGTAATTTCCATCCCTTTATCAACATTACGTCCAAACAGGCACCGAACGAACAACAACGCAAACTCAGAAAGACAAAGAAACATGTTGTTTCCACGTTTTTCTCTTTATTCCTTGTAGTTCTCTTGTGATGTGTGTACAGCTGCACTCATGTTACAGAAACGGATCCAGTGGGGCAGGGCGTGCGCTTAACGGAATGCAGCGCGCACAGACTATGCGAATATTGGCAGTAAGTTGAGCTACACAAAACAACATTTCTTTCCCTTTGGTTCTCTGTACAGTATATGATTGTCAGTGGAACGTTCTTTGACATAAAAACATGTTTGTTCTTTTTAACCACAGTGTTACATTGCGTTGGTCTATGGTGGACAGATCTCTTTGCTAACTATCATATTCTAACAAACAACTTTCCTGGTTTTTGAGATTCGGAACTGGAGAAAGATGCAGAGACTTCTGCAGCCGTCAAAGAGTTCTTTGTGAAACTCCTTTTGAAAAAATAAATAAACAAAAAAAAGGTAGTTAAGTAGTTAGGTAGGTAAAACTAGAATATGACAACAAGTCAAAAGCATCTATACACTGACATGTGAGAGTGAGGCTCTCTCTCCTCACGTCCTTGTGTGTTTGAGCTTCTTCAAATAACGGTCAAATAGTTCCCAGTGCGTAAAGTGCGTATCCTAATATTTACGGGGTGAAGTAAAACTTACAAAGTAAAGGCTATTCAATGCCACTCCACAATCTAATTATAAAGTTATTAAAGGGATACTTCACCCATTTGCATTAAGCTTTGTATCATTAGAAACCTGGTAGTATTTTTGAATGGTCGTGCATTCGGCCCTCATTTTCCCGAGACAAGAAATCTTTGTATTTCTGAGTCTGAAAAGAAGCTTCCAGTGACGCAAAATGGCAATTTTTGCGTCACTGGAAGCTGTTCCAGTTAGCCGGGTGAAACTACAATGTTAGTTCCTCATATTTTTGACCACTGAAGCTACAGACCAATCACAGATCAGTGGGTGGGAACTCACTCCCAGAATCAAAACTTAACATCCGTCATATTGCTTGGTAGCTATGCCAACTGGCTCTATGGAGAAAGCTGATAATGGGGAAAAAATATAAATATAGCGACGAGACGGCTGCTGCCCACAGGCCGGTCTTGTGTTTTGGCACAGACCGGCCTGTGGGCAGCAACCATCTCGCAGCTATATTGCTGGCCGCCTGGGCCGGCTCTAGCTGGGGCGGACTGGTAGTGTCTGTGCTCTCACTGTTTGCCTGTGGACACAGACATAGAGTCTGTTTTCTGTCAGAAATTTCCAAAATACCAATTCCTTCTGGAAGAAATCTCTGAATCAGTTGAGGAAATGGCCGTATGTGTTGAAGTAAATATGTCTGTAAATGTTTTTATTACTATATTTCTACTGCTATATTGTATATTTTGGAGAAAATGTGATGATCTAATTTCCCTCTGGGATTATTAAAGTATTTCTGATTCTGAATGAGAGGACCTTAGTGGGAGTGGTCTGCGGTGCTGTGCATTCTGGGATTATGTGTCTTTCATCAACATGAGCCAAAAAGACACTTTCTGCCTTTTCTCAGCCAAGAAAGCACCAACTTCAACATTTATTTCACATTTCTGCTACATGTATGACCCAATGTCAGTACAGATTCATGTTTCAACGGGTGAAGTTTCCCTTTAAGGTATTATTATGTATTTAAACAGAAAGCTAGGAATCGATTTCAAAACATGGTGTGTTCTCTAAACCCTGCTGTGGCCATGGCCACACACAAAGACCTTATTCCACCTGTCAGAAAGCTGATGTTTCAATACTCAGTGTCCCTCAATATTTGCAGGCATCATCACATATCCAGGAGCAGTTAACACAAACACACACAAGACAAAGGCGTGATGGGGGAGAAGAAACAAAACCATATTCAAAGTGGTTGCAGGACGTTCTGAGCGTGAGTCTGGTGCTTTCTCAAGAATGTGAAAATGCACGGTGACTTCAACTCAAACGTCTCATTCGTTTTCTGAATGGTTTGTTGTAGTAGGTTGCATTCAGAGGAGTCCTGACGATGACAACACGTAGAAGAAAAAAGAGGGATGAGGAGGACGAGGAGGAGGAGGAGGAGGTACTTACATCCTATATGTACGATACATTATTCTGCTCCAGAGAGGAAGGCAGGCAAAGCAGAGAAAGAAGGAAATCACACAGGAAGAAAGATGAAGGCTTAAGAGACAGACAGGCAGATGAAGATGCGTACACACACAGAGGTTGGTTTCACAGACACAAAGGAGAAGGTTAAGTGGCCCAATGTGCCTTTAAAGTTAGTGTCTGTGAGAGCAACCCCAACATGCAGAGACTCAGAAAAACAGGACAAGAAGAGTAGGACGGATTGGTTTCAGGCAGAACATAAACATTCAAAGACTGATGGCGTGAATCAAACTGCAGTCGGGAGTTCTATTAATGATCTGACAGATCAGAGAGATGGATGGGTCAAAGAACAAAAAACATGCATGAAGAAGAACAGTTGGTAAAGTCAGGTATCAAGAGATTCCACATCAGTTTAAAAGACGGGCAGTGTTCTTTTTTCTCCAACAAAGAGGGGAGCAGGTTTGTCTTGAGATTTGTGTGTAATGAAATAGGGAAGGGCATATGCAAGGTGATGATGCGCAGCGATTAATTTGTGGATCAGAGTTTTGTCTCATCATAAACAACCTGATGAAGCACCATTGATAAAAAAAAAAGAAGATTAAGAATAAGAAAGGCACGGATAATGAGATGGATATCGATCATATTTAGATCTGAATATGCTCGTTATTATCAGGAATTTTAAAAAGGAAGTCCTTTTAAATGTTTTGCCCTTCATTGACGCAGAATGCCCCGCCTGAAGCCCTGCAGCTGCAGTCATCTTCCTCTGCATTCATCCCCTGAGACTGTGGCTTCATTTCAGTCAAACTTCCGCAACGTAAAAATGGAAAGTAAGAAACTGTCGTTTCAGCAATATGTATTGATATTCATTTAAAAAAAGCCCCCAGTTGAAGTTTGTTTTGTTCAGTCCACGTTACGGAAATCATTCGTGAGCTTTTCTCTCTACTCGCAGATAGCGGGCTCTCGCTGCCTCTTGATTGAGGGAGGATTCAGTAATAGCTCGGCAGTGAAAGGTTTGTGTCAGGCAGGAGGATTTCTTTAAAATCCCTTTAAACTATTAGAGATGCACCGATCCATTTTTTTCCAGTTCCGATCCAATTTAAATTCATGTGTCGATACTGAAGCAGCAACAACTGTCAGGTTTTCAAATTAAATATTGTGGACTGTAAGAAATGTACTAAGCCCGGCGCAGTCTAGGCCTGTGAAGGCTGTTTTGTCATGAGCTGGGGATCCGGCCTGAAGATTTCTGCCTTTTACTAAAGGAATGTTTTTTTCTTACCACTGTAACTTTTTCTGCTTTGCTAAAGTGCTCATGATGGATTAAGCCAGGTCTTTGTAATATAGCATTAAGTAAGGTCTTTTACCTGCTTTTTGTAAAGTGTATCGAGATAACACTTGTTTTGAGTAGACACTATACAATAAAGATTGATTGATTGATACTTTTGATCACATAGAAGGAGCTGTTCCATCTCATCTGAACGTCTTGATGATTTGTGGACACTTCCTGCAGTTCAGTCTGAACGTCTTCAAAGAGGGATTGTACGAGCTGAGAATGTTTTAAGTGACCAACCATCTTTCTTAATCAGTTGCGCAGATCGGTGCCAATCTGTAAATTACGTCAATATCGGATCAGATACCGATATAAGATCGGATCAGTCCCATCGTTACACACTCTACATTAGAATGAAGCTTTAAAGCTTTAGTTTTTGACCGCATGCCTGAATTTCCTCCACTAAAGAAAACCTGTCTTAGTCAAATTTAACCTTGATCCTTATAGCTCAGGGAAACGAGAAGTTACTGGATGTAACTCCAGTTCAGAGCACATGCGTAGCCATTAAGGAGGCAGTGTTGTCACATACAGCCCAAAAGCTGTCTGAAAAAACAGCCAAAACATAACATGAAATAGTTTTGTAATGTAATTTTAACTGTCATACAATACATCATGAAGCACAGCTGAACAGCACATTAAGTAACTCTAAACAACAAACGACAGCAGCATCCAGCCATCACAGCGTACCAATATCAGCTGCATTACGTCCCCGTCTGGACTCGATGTTACCAAACATACAAGTAAGAGTCATCAAAAGTCTTTATCAAGATATGCTGCTCATATTTACTCCATGAAGAGAAAAAGGCAGCAAGTCTGACAGAACGGAACAAAACGACTACAGACAAATATCGCTTTTCATGTCAGTGCAGCGACAACATAAGGCACTCAAGTCGCTCGCCTTCAGTGCGCTCAAGGCAGGCGCGGAGATGTTGCAAAAATGTTATGAGATTGTTTGTTAACGTAGCCTTTGTGGCAGCTAATAGATTCACACATATGTGACCTTATTTCTAAATGACTGAGAGTCACTTGCTCCTTTTTCCCCCCCATTCAGAACGAGCTGCGCTCACATCCGTGTTCCTAACACGTAGGTGATACGCGGACAGGCCGCCCAAAGTAGCCTATGTTTCTGACCTCGTTTGTTTTCTTATTAGCAAGTATGTTTTTGCAGCTACTTGCTGCCAATGTGATTCAGCTCACTCTTGGTTTTGCTGCATTTTCATGACAAGCACCCTACACAAGGCTCACCTGTTGTGATAATGGAGACGCAAGAGAAAGTTTAAAAAAATTAGTTTTGTTGGTTTGTAAGGAGTTAGGCCGTGTTCACAGTTGACTTCTCTTTTTCAACTGCCAGCGCCTGTTATTACATACAAGCCTATGGAAAAATGAAAAAGTATGATGCCTTTTTAAAAGCAGACGCCTTTTCAAAAAGCGCTGCGCCCGACGCGGTTTTTCAGTTGAATTATTTCAACTTTTCAGAAAAGCGCTGGGTGACGTCAAGCGCCTTTCTGACAGCTGGCCAATCAGGATGAGTAGTAACCTACATCCCTAGTTACCTGTGCCCAACAACGGCAAACTTCCACCAGATCTATGTGGTAATTTAACAGATTCACTCGCGACAGTACAAGATAATACGATGTTCGTGGTATAAAACTCAATACAAACCTTATAAACGCATAAACAAACACACAAACGGTGGTTTTTCTGAACCGTCAAAACGGAGGGTGTTATTCAGAAAATAAACCGAATGTTTTAATGTTGTATCGGTGTCTGACTTCCCTTCCCACTTGTTTTTTTTTGTGCTAAATTGATGTGTTGTGTTCCGGCGCAGTTGCACCGCAGACTACATCCTGTTGTTAAGGTTACAGAACACTCGCGCATAAGTGCTCAAAAGGCGCTGAAGGCAGCGCTTTTTTCTGAAAAAATAAGTGAAGTGTGAACACGGCCTTACAGTCTATGGTCCCAACCTCTCTAAAAACAAGAAACTAGTAAAAGAAAATATTAAAAAGACCAGGTCCTCGCTGCATGACCATGTGTCTCAGAAAGTAATCATATCCTGGGTTATGTTTAACTCCCATATAGTTTGCAATTCTTGCATAAATAAAACCAAGTAATGTCATACTAAGTTATATATCAGCTATACATGGGTTACTTGTTTAAAGCTACAGCTTTAGAAGTTGTGCAGGGATAGAATAGTGCAGTAACATTAAAACTCTCCAGTCCACACGTTTATCAAAGTGTTCACATGAATACATTCATCATTGTGTGAACATGTTTCTGATGAACACTGAAAGAGATTTGAAAAAAGGACACAAAAAAAGGACAAAAAGATTAGATCATACGTAGACAGTTGTGCAGAAAGGCAGAAACAGGTGAATTCAAATTAAGTCAGAAAAGAAACGTTTCAACGGGGGTTCAAAGTTTCTGGAGAATTGTGATGTCTATTCTCTGAGAGAAAAATCCTGATTCACATTCGATAGTAGACTCATAATCTACTCTCGCCTGAATGTTGTGCTTAGACGTGATATTATTTAAATACAGTTTATCTAAACATATTTGGAATATTCTGTAATTTATTACACAATCAAACTAGCCAAAATGAGCCATTTTAAGCAGCACAATCCAAGACAAAAACAGCCCAATGTGACCACACTGTGAGGAGGAGAGAGGTCGACACTACGAGGAGATACTGTGGGCAGCGATGGCACATGAAAGCCCGGTGTTTCAACACATTGTAGCTTTTGTCTCAGTCACTTTTCATTCATTAAAAAGATGTAAAGCCATCATAGTTTCATAGAATTCTGACTAAGCATCCAGACAGTAAAGGACAGTAAGAGGAGGTAGAAATATGTTTCAATAGTAAATCAATGTGACGCTTTGAAGGCACAAACACCTGCATAGCCAGAATTAACATGACTCTAATATCATTTTCATCTGTCATTTGATTACGTCTGTTCTCGTCATCCTTTATGATAATTGCTGCAAGAAAGCAAAAAAGTAAAAACATATCCGGGATAAGCCACGCCCACTTCTATCCGAATACAGCGGTTTTTTTTGATTGAACAAATACGGATAATAACGTCTCTGCACACCCCTAAAAAAAATAATATACTTAATATATCAGCAAGGGCATTAAATATTTGAATCATTTTTGGGGTGATTTAATATTATCAGCCTCCTTCTTGGTTTTTTCGTTCAGCTGAGGTTAAAATTCCCCGTAGCCCTGAGTCAAAGAGGACCTACTTGAGTTTGTTCGGGTCTTCCTGTGCAGGTTTGCGGAGAAAGGTGGCGTTGGGGTTTGTAGGGTGCTCTCTCTGAGCTCTTTCTGGCGCGCTCGGCTTGGCGGGAGCTGCAGCAGTCTTCTTCGCTGAGCGCTTGATTCTCTCCTCCAGCATGCTCATGTCTTTCTCTGACAACTGGAGGGGTCAGAGGAAAGGGTGACATTAAGGTGGAAGGGGTTAGGCTTTTGGCTTATGTTTTTAAACGACAAAGGCGTTAGCACTTTCATACATTTCCTATGAGTTTGTAGACTTGTTCCCCACAGACGTTGTAGACGGCCACCACGGTGTTCAGCGCAGCGTTGCGGACAGACGTGTCTCTGTCACCAATGTGAACAGCGATCTCCTTCAGAGACTTTGCAGGCGTGGGTTGGCATACATTCATCCCATAGCCCTCTATTAAACATCCCAACTCCTCCAGACATTCTGAGACACAACGGAAACAACGTGGTTAGAAAGAGGCTTCCAATCAAACAGAGCAGGTTGGGCTGATTTAGAGCTTGTGTACTTTTTTAACAAACTGTAGTTTTTCTCAACTCATGCAAAACTAATGATTTTATCATGATATTCTTTGTTTCTATGAAAGTTGCTCTGTGACAGGCTATCATAAAGCTAGACAAAACGAAGAAAAAAAGATGGGATTAGCATTTCATGCTGCAGTTTAATTGTACTCTATGACTTTTTCACATTTCATTTATTGTGTAACTTCCTGGTCACAACTAGCGCTTACAACAACCAACACTGATGATGATAAACAACAGAGAAATTACATTCTTAGAAAGGAGGCAGATTTGTAGAAAGAGGCTCTCAATGGAGACTGCAAAGTACTCGTCCCTTTGACAAAGAGCCTTCTGTGTTCAGGTGATCAATATGTGGAATGTCATACCTGCAGAGCTCAGATTAGACACTGACTGAGTTTTATGTTTATGGCTCATTTAGGGACAGGATTTGCAAATGAGCTCAGGCTGTAAGTGCTATACTGTGGTGTGGCATCGGTTAACTTGCTTCATACTTGTCCTTACACAAATAAACGTATAGTCTATTATATAGTGATGGATGTAAAGATGTTGCCATTATAGAAATCACAGTTTTTCTCCTACACCATGACCTGCCAGTCCTTCTATCTCTATAAAAATAACATTTCATGGGCACAAGGTCTTGACCAGTTTGCCGTCTGTGTGCAGAAACCTACCTGCTCTCTGTTTGGAGTTCTTGGATTTGGTTCCATCCATCAGTAAAGGGAAGACCTTGGATGCAGGGTAAACCTTACACAGCATTCCCAGTATGGCTCGCACATCCTTACGAACCCCATCCTTGGACTCTCCGACCTGAAGAAGAAGAAGAAGAAGAGGAGAGGAAACTGAGCAGGACGCTTCAGAGAGGTTTGTTGTGGTCTCTTTGAGTTTCATGTGTTCTCACCTTAAGTATGAGGTAGGGGATGAAGGAGTTGGCCTCATACTCAGTCAGGTGGTAGTCCTCTCTGTTCAGCATGGCAAACAGCAGCTTCAGATACTCCAACACCTTCATCAGGACCGTGGTGTTGGTGTCAAAGAAGCGCAGGGTGAACCACTTCAGGATCAGGTCCAGGCAGCTTATGGTGGCCTCGCTCTCATTCTCCATCCTCTGACAAATACAAACACACACACATACACACAGTGGTTAAATGACTACATCAAGCCGACCACTTTTATGCTCCCTCAAAACTTGTAGTAAAGGGACTAGACGCTACCTCAATCATGACGCCGATGGCCTTGACGTGTCTCTGGAAGTCGAAGTGGAAGAGCTCGTCCTGCAGCCACTTAGCAAAGCAGGTGGACATCTGAGTCTTCAGCTGCTCCACATATTCATCTCGAGGAGTCATGAAGTTCCATTTCAAGGCCTACAGATGAAAAATGTCTTACTTAATACATTTACATTTTTTACTCAAACTTTTGTCATTCAAAAGTGTGTTCCTTGAAGTCCTGGAGCTTATATTAATTGTTTTCAGACACCAATAAATAATTCTCACAGCAGCACGAGCTGAAACTTCTAAATAATAACTCAAAGCCAGGAGCTCTTGGGGTGGTGGTGGCCGAGTGGTTAGTTTGCATGCCCTCGTGTACAGAGGCTGTAGTCTTGGAAGCGGACTGCCCGTGTTCGAATCAGACATGTGGCTCATCTCCTTACAGTCGTTCCCCTACTTTCTTTTGCCCCAATTTCAATCTCTATCTATTGTCCTGTCTCTCCATTAAAGGCCCACAAATATATCAGGAACTCCTTCCGAAAATGTTCCTACTGTACAGCTTCTAACATGACCTACAAAAAGGTGGAATTGAAATTCCTCCACAAAGAAAACAGAAGACCATTTAAATGATCTTATTTAACAGTGGCCTCTTAACCTTTGGTCGTTTTAATCTCAGTTAGAAGGGTTGGTTGACTGCTCCGCACAAAAGGTTTAACGTTTAACCTTTTGTTAAATAAGTGACATCCAGCTTATTATTCTCCTTTCTAACGTGGTGCTTTAGGGGGCTGTTAACAAGAAACGTTGATGACTTTCATCACCTGTTGAGTTCATCGATTTGACCATGTTTTTTCTGTACAGGTATGTGCATCTTTCTTTTATGGTCTAAGTTTTAAATGAGCTATAACTAATTATTCTCTCTGTGACAACGATGGTGAAGCTGAAACATCTAATGGATAAAAACACTGTCTCAAAGATTGTATTAGTAGTATATATATATATATTACTCAGCTTTAACAGTGTGTTAAGATCTCTGCTTATATAACCTCTTGCATATAAAGTAAACAAACACATTCAGCTCATCAGGTACCTTTAGCTGCTTCTCCTCCTTGATCCTCTGCTCCTTAGCATTGGGGATAAGGATGAAGATTGGCCCGGACCTATCTTCATCATCCTTCAGGCCTTTGGCTGCAGGCTTCTTGCCAGCTGCACCCTGAGAGGGGTGGCAATAAAACAGCGTGAGGGCGAGGAAGCCACAGGCTCTGACTGTGGATGTGGACTCACGAAGGTGTGTATATAAAGAGTGAAGGGTATGTGTGTGTTTATGTGAAAGGCAGTAAGAGTAGAAACAGAAGATAAATGGCTGTTATGCTGAGAAGACCTCAGTGCAGGTTAACACACACACGGTCCTTATGTGATATTAATTCAAACCATAAAAGAAAACGCCAAACACACACACCTGACCAAAATCCTTCAAGTGACATCAGACCCTTCATGCAAATAGAGTCGTCATGGTTACATGTTAAAAGCAAGAAACAAGTCTCCGTGAACTTTTCTCCTCACAAGCCCTGTGTATTTGGTGTTACAGTTGTATATTCAGTATTAGTGACCAGAGAGAGACGAGGTTAGACTGAGCTGAGACCCAAACACGCAGAGCGTCCACAGAGAAACTCTGTCCACGTCTGCAGCTCACTGAGTTCACAGCACGGACATGAAGAGTTAAGAAGTTGTGGACCGAGTTTCATCCCGAGGTACCCTGCCTCACATCTACCTGTTGACTGCCAGCTGCAGCCTTCCCTTTGCCCAGCGGCTTTTTACTAGCATTACTGTCCTTGTCCTTGGAGGAAGGGGGAGGGGCGGATTCCTCAGGAGGGGAGGAGGGCTGGGTGAGTAGAAAAACCACATTACGTTTATACTTCAAGGTAATGAAATGACTGATACAAACTAAATGTGCATAGACAGAAAAGGAAAAAAATCTAATGCTGGATATAAACAACAACCAACAGAACTGACAACTGAGGTACTAAAGGGTCGACATGCGAGTATGTACAGAGCTGATGGAGAATCACAATATTTTTCAACCCAGGCCCTACTTTGACATGTTTTGGGGTTTAAAGGGCTAATATGTAGTTCAAGTTTTGTGTATTCTGCTGTCTGTGAAACTGCTTGCATCATAATCTTTCAAAAGAGATTCTTCTGAGTCTGACACTCATTGTGTTTTCAGTCTCTATGAAAAAGAATCTGAGCATCTGTGTGGTAAAAAAGAAAAAAGTGGCAGTCACAGTAATTATCAAAAGTTGTGTGTTTGTGTTTTTGCACAGCTGAAACAGAACACTGGAGCTGATTCAGACAGACATACCTTCTTCGCAGCCGCTCCTCCTCGGACCTTCTTCACCTCAGGTTTACTGTCACAATCATCAGCAGCTGGCTGAGACCTGGTGGCTGCAGGACACACACATTAGTCAACATTTCTGTGTGTAAATATGTTTATATGTTGCATTTATTTCAAGCACTTCTCAATTTGACCCTTGTTAACACAATAACAGACCAGCACAAACTCAGGCAACACAAACACCTTGTTCTGTATCATTGTCAGGGATGCAGTTTACAGAGGCATAAGGGAGTATTGTCATAAGGGTACAATTGCCATTGAAAGATGGTACACTGAGGGAGTTTGTTTTGGTCTGAGAGACAAAAGTGCAACATCAACTGGATCAAGATTCCTATATTGTACATTTAATAGATTAGTTATTTTTGCTGATTTTGAACTGGATCAGAGTTCCATCAGCTGTTAGAAGCCTAACCTACTTTACCTAATGCATTAAACTTCTACAAAGTAGAACAGACGCTGGGAAAATGATACTGCGGTTGTAAAGAGTCCTGATATCTTTTTCTGTGTTCTCAAACATACCTGAGGGTGCTCTCGGCTCTGCAGAGCCTTTTCCTCCAGCTTTGGCAGGAGCTGCAGGTTTAGCCGGCATCACAGCCCGAGCTTTTTCCAACATGCCTGCGACCTGATCCTTAGAGGACGTCTGCAGAGATGTGAGGACAGAAACATTTAATACTTGGGACGAGGCAGACGATGATTTAGATGCTTGTAAACGACAGCACAATGAATGAGATAAATACTTTGAGTTTCCCAGTAGCTTTGAGCATCTTGTCGTAGCCGATGTGCATCATGAAGGTGGGCAGGGCATCCTGAGCTTTCTTCCTCACGTCTCCGTTTCGGTCCTCCAGGCAGATGTAGAGCTGAGGGACACACAGCATGAGATCTGCGGGGACGCTCCTCAGGGTGGGAAGTTTCTCTGCTAACCAGCCGAGCACCTTGGGGAGGAAAAGACGTTTTAATGACTGATAATCCCGCTCTGGTCTGCAGCGTGTGTTCTAGGATTTCACTACAGGACTATTCTTCTGATACAATCATCATGTACAGTATATATGTATGTGTGTGTGTATATATATATATATATATATATATATATATATATATATATATATGTATATGTGTGTGTGTGTGTGTGTGTGTGTGTGTGTGTGTGTGTGTGTGTGTGTGTGTGTACCTCCTGCCGTAAGAAGGGATTCTCTCTTTTCAGCTCCTCTGAAAAGTCTTCTCCTTCCAGCCAATCCTTCATCCCAGTCTGCTCCACCCAGGCTTGTAGAGTTGCCATGGCAGCTGCTCGTACATTAACCTACAGAGGAGGAAGATGATATGCATCAGCAACACATTTCCATCTTCTCATGGCATTGCTGCCATTTAATGGGGAAACAAAATGTGTGTTAGTGCAGGTGGTGTGTTTCTGATATCAGCGTATTGGCCCAGTACCTTGCTGTCTCCTAACACAGTGATCACAGGGATTCCCAGTGCCTTAACATGCTGCTTGAGTCCAGGTCCCATTGCTGTTGCCAGCTGCTGCAGGATAGTCAGGGTCTGCTGGACCTGAACACCAAAAATACATGGTTTACACATTTACCTTTTACTGTGAAAATAATCTTAAATCCATGTCAAACTAAGCTATCAGCCTTTAGATCAAGTGCTGGCACATTATTTAAAAATCTACAGACATCCTGCAAGACAGGCCAGTTCTTTGACTCACCAGGATTTTGTTGGAGTCACCGAGTCGACCTTTCAGGGCCAAAGGCAGATCCCCGATGTTGGCTGTGATGAACTTGGCCTCGGAGATGATGGCCGCAGTCTCATCAAGTCCCTCCTTCCTGATCTTCCAGTTCTTATCCTCAATCTTTGACACCAGATCAGGCGTTATCTTTTCACTAAAAAGGAGGGGACACAGGAGGAGAGGAAAGGAAGACAGACTCTTAGTATCTGACTCTATGACAGTATCACAATCAGCATATTTGAACTGCTACAATAAATGGCTTCAGGAAGCGGCTGAAAAAAAACAGGCTGTTTTGTATAAATGTAGGTTGGCTGAGAGCCTGAGTCCTTCACTCTCTTACCTGATATCTGTTCTGGGAAGCAGATCCATGATGTCTTGTCCTCCTCCTCCTCCTCCTCCTCCTCCTCCATCTTCTTCCAGCTCCTCTCCATCATCACCAGCATCCATCGCAGCTGCCTTCTTGGTGAGTCTGGTTGGAGCCGGTGGAGATTGTCCCTGCATCTTTGAGGAAAAAACAGTTTCACGTCACTCTCTGAAAACAACATGTCAGGATGTTCAGGTGGAGAGAAGCTCTTAAGTTTGTTTTTTTTAACTATTATTCCATAGCATCAAATACATTGAATGTGAAGGAAACATTTTTGATTCTCTGACTCTGTCTCTACCTTCTCAAACTCGGCGTCAATCTGAGCGAGGAGAGCGGGCTTCTCATCTTCAAAGAACATGCGCAGAGGAGCTCCCATGTACAGGTACATGACTCCCAGCAGGGTGATGGCAGACGACCGAATAACGGGGTTAGTCGCTCCCAGAGCCGTCTTCACGTTGTTAATGAAAGCCTTCACATTGATGCTGGACAGAAAGAGAGAGAGAGTGCAAGACAGATCGAGGTTTAATGTTTACAGATAGCATGGTGTGTTGTGCTGTAATATTTTTGCCAAGACATTGATAATAATCAGGCAAGATAATCAACCCTAAATGAAGATAATTTATTATAAGAGTTACACTGACCTGAGTATTTCAATGACTAAATATAAAAATGTCTGCTAACTTACCCAGCAAATCCAAACTCCTTCATGGCATTAGCCAGCCAGTTCAGACTTTCTGCCTGATTTTTGGGATTCTTCTGTGCAAATACCATTGACACAAGCTGGCAAATAAAAACAAACCATGTAAATACAGCTTATCTATTACAGTTCATCTTCTTTGCAGAAATGTTTTCCTGTCCAAAACACAAACAAAAAAAAAGGGGGCATCAAACCTGTTCTGCAGTCCAAGGCAGAGAGCAGGCCTCTCCAATAGCAGTCAGTCCCTCTTTGGCATTTCCACCACATTTGACGTCTCCAACCTTATCCACCAAACCCTCCAACACAACAGACGCTGAGGTCTTTGAAAACTGTCCCCGCTGAGCTATAAGAGCCACGACGTGCAGCTTCATCTGCATCACCTGAGAGAGAGGAGACAAGGGACTTAGAATAGGAACATCTCAGTCTCTTAATGATTCCCTGGGCTTCACCAGGACTACTTCAACAAGAGTGCAATGAGTATAAAAGCTGTAAAAACATTCAGCATGAGATACTGGAAAAGTCAAACCCCGCAGAATTGGCATAATACCCAGATCAGCTCTGTAGGCAGCACATTTACCTGGAAGTTTGTCTCTTTCCAGCCGGGTTTCTTGGCTAACATCCGGACTAAAGCTTGGCAGGGCATCACTGCCTTATCCATAGTCTCAACAGCCTGAAACACAAGAACTACTATGTGACATTCCTGCATATTACAGATAGGAACAGGTCAGCAGGGTAAAGCTTAAATTATTTCACACAAAACAATTACTAGTTATTGCAATAAAAAAGTGACAAAAAAGTTCAATTGAATAGATACCAAAACAGGCCACAGATAATTGCTATTTTCTTTGCATTTTGTTCTGTTACATTTGGAAATATTTAAAGATGGAAGTCTTCTAAGGCCCTCAGTCAGTACTTTTCAAAGTGTGGGGAGCGCCCCCCTTTTTGTGCATGACAGAAAGTTTGAGAACCATCACCCTAAGCAGACATGGGCAGAAAACAATCAACTAAAATCTGTTTCTGCTGCGCAGCAGAACCAGATTTTTTTTTTCTGCCCATGACAAAAAGTTTAACTCACAAAAGATCATAATTCAATTATTATGACATCCAATCTGAGACACTGGACATGAACATGTAAAAATCATTTTCATGTTAAATTAAGTTTTATTCATTTAAGCTGACTGGCACATTTTTTTCAGCTACAGTCCAAAGTGTAGCCATTTAATTTGAGAACACAATCAGCTATCTTCTTTATCTTTTTTTAATTCTCATATGAGAAAAAAAGTTGAAATATATTTGGATTAAATTCATTGGTTATAAATTTACTATGTCTTCAAGGAAGAAACAAAATTAGATCTTTTACCTTCTGGAACTCCTCCATACTGGCCAGTCTCTCCTTCCAGTTAGTGGAGTCCAGCTGCTGCAGACAGGAGGCAGGAAGAACACCAGCTGCCAGCTCTTCACACACCTCAATCTGACACACATTAAATAAAATAGTGAAGGAGTTAGACTTCCTCTACCTCGTCATAAGACTTAGACTGCTTTACCACCTAAAGTAAGAACGTTTCTAACACTGTCGTTCTCTACTGACCTCAACAAATTCTAAAACAGTCTGCCATCGACTGACTGTTCTACAAAAACACAGCGGCATCAGAAATCTTAGGCAACATTCAGTACATTTATTAAAAAAAAAAAAAAAAAATGTTTGTTTTGTTCAGGTTTTTTGCCCACTCATTCAAAATCTCCTCGACAGAATAATATATCAACCACACAAATGATGCAGAATGCTCAAAGACAACAACAGATGACAAAACTAGATAATAGGGGTGGGGGAGAGAAGAAGGGAAACTAAGGATGAGAACTCTTCTTCTTGGAAGAAGTTTCAAAAGGGTGTCTCGTAGACTGCAGAGTGATAAACTGAAGGGGAAATGTTTGACTTACAGAGAGTTCAGTCTCTACCACTTCTTTGTTGTCTGATGTCTTCTTGGTTTTTCCACCAGCTGCTGCAGCTGGTTTTCCTTTCTTAGCTGGACCTGCAGAAGGCTGCAAAGGAGACACAGAAAGAACCTTATGTTAGAAAGTACTGCTTCAAGCTTTAATAAATCTTGCTCAACAGTAATATATGATGAATGGAATTCTGTCCTTTCATTGAATATGAACTGGACATCAAGGTAGTGACAGCTGAATTGTGTCTAGTTGTGTTTTGCTTAAGTTGAGAGTGATTCTAAATACATTTAAGTTGTCTGCATGTGATTTGAACATACTGTACCTTGCTGGAAGCAGAAGCTTGGCTCTTCTTGGGCGGGCCAGAGGATTTGGGTGGGGCTTCAGCAGGGGGAGGAGCCTTAGCTGCTGGCTTCTTATCTGCACCTCCACCTGCACCCTTCTTTCCTCCAGGAAGCTCCACTTTATCTGCACACTCCTTTATCTGTGAACATATGGCAAAGAGGACAGCATTTCATCAGTTCATGTTAATAAAAACAGGAGCTGATGAGAGTTTCATCAACCCTTCACTCTGCTGCTGATCCTCACCTTATCCAGTTTGAGTTTATCCAGGTCACTCAGGAAGGGGTTAACAGCTTTCTCTCCGACCACTTTCATGGCCGTCCCCAAGGCTTCAAACGCAGCTTCACGCACCTCTGGAGCAGAGTCGTTCACTTGCTGAGAGGTTTAAAGACAAAACAGGAACACGTTGAAAACACGAGCTTTGTCTCTTATGTGATTTTTGTGACCAAAAACTATGTTTAACCTTGTAAAAATAAGGGTTGTTTGAAGAGAATCCTGATAGTGACTGATAAAATCAAAGGGTTCATTTATGAATATTTTAAGGTTGTTTTCTTTTGTTTAAGTAAAAATAAATAAAATACATGCTTCATAGTTTCATGTAAAAAAAAAAAAAACATGTTTATCTGATACTGTTTGGCTGTTAGCACATCAGAAGGGGCTACCAGCTTTGTTTTGAGGTAGTCTCGCTCTGAGCTCAGCTGACACTAACTTTGGCATAGCTTGCTTCTTTTACAACCTGATATCTAGATACAACAGGAAGTCTTCAATAAAAAAAATAAATAAGAGGGACCGTGATGTGATAATTGTGAAAGTCATCTTAAAATGCTTCCCTGCCCTTCACTTTTCTTTTTTTTTTGCTTTCCAGAGAACTGACTGAGAGACCAAAATGTCCAAAGTTGACCATTGTTGTCGAAATACATTTCATGATGACCCCTGATTCAGCCATTTTTATGGTTTCCTCATGTCTTCTTTAAGAATTTCATCTCACACCAACTGTAGCTATATCATCAAAAAGGTAGTTTTACTGTACTGTGAGAAGCATTTTAATAATTAGATTTCTTTTCATTCAATGTGATTCCAGCAGACACAATAAACGTCTGTATTATGTCAGGATGTGTACCTTGATGAGAGCAGCACAGAGGGGTTTGAGGACACTCTTGGGCAGCGTGGCCTGTGTGCAGTGTCTGAAGGAGCGGGCCAGAAACAGAGAGGCATGCTGCTTTATAGAAGGATTCTTATTGTCCATCACACCCAGGATATCCTCCGACATGTTCTGCAGAGTGGTCTGGAAAGAAAAGAGATACAAGATTAGCTATAAAAGTTGAAACACTTTTGAAGCTGGCAGTAAAGTCATAAAGTGTTCAGTAAATAAACCAGTAGTCGTTTTGAAGAAATGCTGACTGCAGTAAAAATGAAGGGGTAATAAGGAAAGTTGTATTTGATCCTTCCTGACCGCCTTTCCGCTCATCCAGGATAACATTTATGGTAAATGGACTTGAGCTTGTACAACACTTTTCTAGTCTTCAGAAAACTCAAAGCGCTTTTACACCGCATGTCACACCTACACATTCACACACTGATGGCAGAGGTTTCTATGTAGTGAGACCATCAGAAGTAACTAATCACATTCATATGAATTCATACGCTGCTGATGGAGCAGCGTGAGCAATTCGGGGTTAAGTGTCTTGCCCAAGGATACACCGGACATGTTGCTGCAGGAGCTGGGGATTGAACCCTTGACCTTCCAGTTAAGGGACGACCGACTCTACCAACTGAGCCACATACATAACCTTCCATGCAAGTACTGCCAGTCTCCCTCCCCAAACTTTATGCCTCTGGCTCACTGACATCTGGTGCCAAAGAAGGCTGTAACAGTACAAGTTTACCAATAAGTGCAAGTTGTCCTGTGTGCTTGTGTTATAATTACAGTTGTATAACTCGGTGGAAACGAGGTTGTGAGCAGTTGCCCTGGTGAACCTATGATTCACTGCAGTAACAGTGATTGGGTAATAAAGGTACCCGTTGCCAGCTGCAGGATCTATTTTAGACTTTGTCTAAATCACGCAATGTGTGTAGCTTACCGGTCACATCCCTAATGCGACTAAATTGACTTTAGCTCAGTGGGGGTCCGTGCTGCATCCAAAGAGGAAGTAGGAGCAGCATGCTGAGTGGTGTTACCCGTGGCAGGATGACTCTGGCCTTTATAGTCAGGCATCATTGTGAGTTAGTTATTTGGTGTATGAAGTTGCACTTAAGAGGTCACACCTAAAACAATAATCTATATTTTGTCATTTGTACCCATTGTCTTTTTTTTTTTTGTTTTTTTTTGTTTTTTTAAAATGGAGCAGACGTGAGGTTACATTGGTGTTTTCCCTGCACAGCATTCCTCGAAAAAATAAGATGCGTGATATCTGTTGTGCCTTAGCTAAAAAATGAGTTACCGTAGAATCTGGAATATTAGTCGCACCAGTACACAAGACTTGAGAGGTTTCCCAGAGAGACAAAGGTTGAAACTGACTGTCTGACGATTTCTATTGTGTTCAGCGAAATCCACTATATACAGTTTGTGTACAGCTGTGTAGCTCTTTTAGTTCCGTCTGTTTTCACTTTGTGAAGTTTGCACTCCTACTAGCTACAGTACAGTAGCTGAGCTCTCAGCCTGCAGTGAAACTTGTGAAGTAGCTTACGGTCAATCAGCCCGCGAGTCGTACTGCCCACTTTAACTCTTTCACTGTAATATAGGACTCTTCCAAATCAAAAGTGTGCCCCACAAGGTTTATGTACAGAACGATATTGCATCGTTTTCTTTAAATTCATGATTATGACCTAATGAGGGAGAAAAGATGTTTAAAAGTCGTGCAGCCAGCCTGGTCTGTGTCACTATGTTCACCGGCACAGCTTGTAATCACTTTGCATTTTTACACAATGAATGACATGAAGTTTCAATAGCATCGGATAGCGTACAGTGTGTAATGGTGGCGGCTGCACTTGTGGTGATGACAGCATCCGGTGTACAGGAAGCAGTGCACTTTTAGGATGAAGAATAGGTACTAAATGTGACAGTACATGTGTATATAACACCGAGTATGGCTTTACATGTTCCAGCCCGCCTGACAGAGCCACATCTCCAGCTGGTAACATGCCAACATGCCAGAAGTGAAAAGCATCTTGAGCGTTATGACGGACTGTGATCACCTTCTTTTTCCCATAACTATTACTCTCATACAAGTTTCTGGGTGTTTCAGTATGAGCTACTCACTTCTGAATATTCGATCAAAGAAAGAAATACGACACTTACTGTGTAAAAGATGGCGTCCATAGCCTCCTGCAGGGCCTGGACAACCTGAGGCTTCTTCTCCTTGAACTTCTCCAGAAGAGTTGGAACCACCTAAATAAACACACAGAGGGATTACATTCAGCAGTACCCAGTGACTTTGAAAGATGGTATAGTAGTGTGTGATTTGCACCCACAGCCGCTGCAAAGAGGACTATAGCCTCTGTACATGGTGCACGCAACATAACCGCTATAGGCTGCTGCTATCAGCACTACCAGGTATTATGTCATTTAAGGTGCCGGTACTTGAAAAAGGGGGCTTTAGTAGGCTAGTGGTTAGTGCACATGCGCCATGTATGGAGGCTGTAGTACTCAAATCCGACCTGTGGCTTCTTGCCCGCATGACATTCCCCATTCTATCTTCCCAATTTCTCACTATATCCACTGTCCTATGGCTAAAATAATAATAAAAAAATCAAAAAAAAAAAAAAAAAAAAAAGTAGAAAAAGCCAAAAATGAACCTGTAAAAAAATAATGCATAAAATATTGTATAACTACATTCAGTCAATTGTTCCTCTTTACTTCACTGAATTAAGAATTAGCAGACCCTTTCATAAAGGCACAACACAACTCAAACTTCTCCTTTGACATTTTAATCTACTTGAAAAGTGAATATATATTAATTTAAACTTTTCTGTCATATTATATTGTTTCCTTCAGCTTACATGTCCTGCATATGTTCCAAACTTCTTCCTGAGACCAGCGGCCAGTCCAGCCAGACATTTCGCTGCCAGTGTCACCAGCATCACGTTTGCATCTTTGCCCACAACCTGCAAAGAAAAGAGCAGAGTGTCTACAATGAAGACATATGACATTGTCCGTTCTACAAAGAATTTACTCATAGTGAGAAATTATGGTTTGTTTTAAATGTTTATCCATCGGGCTCCTCTTTAGTGCCCTTTAGTCTACTTCATGATAAAGGCGAAATGCTGGAGTGTTTACCTTGGTCAGTGCTCTAACGAGGTCTCCGTATTCTCCGTTCTCTATTTTGGGGTTCTTGGTGAGAGTCTCCACAGCCTCCAGAGCTTCTTTCCTCTCCTGCCACTTTTTAGCTTCCTGTAGAGGTAAATTCACACATTCAATACAATCGCACAGACAAACTGGTTTACGTGCTTTAAATTTCTTGTCACAGCACAACAGAGATATACCTGCATCCTTCGAATAATTGTTTTAAGCACCAACCGTTAATTTGAATGTTGATTAAGTAATTTAATCACTTTTGATATGGGACTGACGATTATGAAGTCTTTGGGTAAAGAAAAAAGAAAAAAAAAAAAAAAAAACCTTCTACAGTAAACACATTCTCAATACCACAAAGCTAATGAGGAATTTTCCTTATGGCGATTTTTGTGGCTTTATTCTACTTTGAGAGACTTCCATGTCAAGTGAGGGTGAGTTGATGTGTGAACGCAGCAGGAAATATTCTGGAAAATTTGCCGCAATAGAATGTGCAGGAATGTTGGCTGTTATATCACTCCATGGTTGATTAACTGGTCTGATCATTGTGAGCATAGCCAAGGTACTTCATAGACTTCTCTGCTCGCAAGTATGTTCTTTACCACTCATTCGCTGATACTGTGAAAACGTCTGATTACTTGTAGTATTGATATAAAAAAGGTTGAAAATTGTTATCATAGCGTCGGACACCGTTGCTAGTATCCAGCTCTGAGATGCATATGTGCACAGACCACTCAGGAAGATTTCAGGGGCAGTGCATGTGTGTAACTGATGAAGTTAAAATGTTTTTTATCTGCTTAGTAAACATTCATTAATCATCGCTTTATGATCCAATCATTATTTCTGCATAATCCTGGTACATAGTATAAACTTACTATTTTGTCATAGAAGTCTTTTGGCAACTTGGACAGAATCTCCACAGCTTCCAGCAGCTCATAAGGATCCACAGGTGCCACAGTGTCCACCTCATCGTCTCCTGAAAGAGAAACCAACAAAGATGACCCAATGACACTCCTGAAACTCAACATCAGGGAGGGCCACTAGGAGGCATTTAATATAAATGAACATGTTAGAAGTCAACTTGTAATTAAACCTACCATCCGACTGGTCTCCTCCTTGGGCTTGGTGCTGTTCAAACTTAGCCTTCAGGTCCTGCTGTGAGCGCAGGAACCTGGTCTGCTTAGGAGGCGATGTAGGCAGCTTCACCCACTCCTCCTCCAGCTCCTTCAGCTACACAGGCCAAGAACAGACATTTTATCTCAATTTCTGAAGTCAGTTCATTAAAAAGAAAATCAGATGAGAATATGCAATGGTAAAGGCGTCATACCTGAACAGAGTTAATGCTCTGCAGCGGAGGTCTCAGAGCGTCTCTGATCCATTTGTAGATCTCTATAGCGAGAAGTTTGGCTTCATCTCTCACTGCCTTTTCTCTGGACTCAAACTGTTTGGGTAAAGCCTTCACTACTGGCTTCAACGTCACAATTTTAGACCCAAACTCACTGATGGAAGAAGGAAACACACCAAAAGGTCAGTAAACAGGAGATATTAGCATCCCAGTTTGGATTGGTCGGTGTACTTTCAAAGTAAAGTATACCCAAAAGGTAGATCAGATGATTGCTGTCATTCCAGCTCACGATTGTAACACTGACCTGAGAGCCCTCCGCAGAGCCTCGAAGCAGGTCACCACTATCTTGGGGTTCTTGTTTTCCAGTCCTTTGAGGAGCTCCTCTTGAACCACCTCAGCTTTCTCAATCTCTATGTACATCAGACAGATGTCTGTGCCCAGCTCCTTGGCCCGGGCCTTTGGCTGGTTGAACACTTTGGTCACAACACCGGAAACCACCTCACCTGTCGT
Organism: Labrus bergylta; assembly: GCF_963930695.1. Taxonomy (NCBI): domain Eukaryota; kingdom Metazoa; phylum Chordata; class Actinopteri; order Labriformes; family Labridae; genus Labrus; species Labrus bergylta. Next base: position 10,340,296 of record NC_089201.1, on the reverse strand, counting down.
TCTGTAGCACAAAGATATGACACAAGCACAGCCTGTGAGAACACACTGGACCTACTTTTGATCGACCTTTCAGGTCAGTATACGGCATGTGTGAATCCACTGTGGCGAGCAGCACCGTCAGATATACCTTCTTAAACAGTAATACAGTCATTTTAAACAAACCTGCACATGACACTGCAGCTACCAAGACAATATAAAAGCAGTGCATTTTCATTTGTTGCAGATTTTCTGAAATTGGGAAAAGTTAAAATTTGATTAATATAAAAACTCACAAAAGCCAATTATATTAAATATCAGTCTAGCCTGTTGCTAGCGAGAAGGTTCCTGATTTGAATCCCTGTCTGACAGGAGCCTTTCTGTGTGGAGTTTGAATGTTCTCCCTGTGCATGATGTGTGGGTTTCCTTTCGGGTACTACGGCTTCCTCCCAGTCCAAAGACATGATCGTTAGGGTCAATTGGTGACTCTCAAATTGCCGTAGATGCGAATTTGAGTGTGGCTGGAGCCGTGTGATTGGCTAGTGAACAGTCCAGGATATACCCCGCCCCTCGCCCAATGACAGCTGGGACTTACTGTGTTCTTACTGTTTAGTCCAAATGAACACACTACACTACACTTTGCATTTTCAGAGACCAAATTAAGTTTGAATAGTTTGCCTCAACACTCTGTCTTAAATATAGAAACCCTGACAGAAACTCTCAAAAGGGGCCGAAATCCATTTATTCTTTCAAACCAGCAGGGAAAACAGAGACAAGATGGCTCCTACTACCCATCAGCTCAGCTACCAGACTGACAGTGTGACATGGACAGCTATTACTACTAAAATACCGAAGTATTATGTGCAACACATTCTGCAGGAGCTCAAGCTTCATGTAATCTGAGTTGTTACATAAAAACAACTACAACACATCATGTATATGGTGAAATAAACAACAACAGATAGAAGCGGATTTTGATGTCTTTCTTGATTGAACAAAAAAGGATTTTGTCAATAAGTCTTTATTTTTAAAGTATAATTTTAAAGCAGTAATAATTTGCAAAATCTAAATACCGTATGTGGCTCTGTTTTCAAAGACATTTTCCTGACTCAGTTTGGACTTGCAGCAGTGATTATAAGAATAGTATCCAAGTTGAAGTGCACTCTAATCAGTGATGTCATCAGTTTTCATGTGGAGAACCTTTTGTCTTGTGTTTAAATGACGGGTGTGGTTTAGTTGGAGCACCTGGGCTCAGTTCTTTAAGAACTAAAGCTTCTGTTCTTTTTTGAAAAACTGAATCATGCTCTGTGTTTCTTTGTCCTTCTACTCGTCAGTATTGTCACACCACATTTCTGTGATAGCTACTCACGCTAACTGGTCCCCACATCCCAGTTCTTTTCAGCAGTTACTATGCATTCTGAATAAATACCTTTATGTGTGTCTGTTGGATTGTCTACTGCCTCGAACAGCTTTCCTAAAGATTCAGGTAATTTTGTTTTAGCATTTTTTCCTTCTTCCAAGATTAAAACCTATCATGTGGTGATTTGGCATCTGGTAAGGCTTTAAACAAATAATCTGTTCCTACAACTGAGTCACATGTGGTTACAATGCATTGTTTGCAGGTCTGCTTCAGGTAAACTCTAAAATAAGCTGCTACTCACTTTCCAGCTACATGTGCGTTCTCAACGAAGGCCAGAGCCGCCTCCAGGCCTTTAAGCTGAGCCACGGCATTGGAGTCCGTGACAAACTTCTTTATCAGTCCCAGGTACTTCCCCCACTCTGGACTCTTCTCGTCTCCTATCCTCTGGAACAACTTCAGAGCTTCTTCATAACCGTTCAGTCGCGCTTTCCACACCTGACCAAGAGAGAGAGAGAGAGAGAGAGAGAGAGAGAGAGAGAGAGAGAGAGAGAGAGAGAGAGAGAGAGAGAGAGTCCGGGAGAAAGCCACGGGCGAAAGAGGGAATAGGTTATAAATACACATTTCAATGTAATTTATTTAATAAACTTGGGTATTTGTATGACAAACTGGGGATATGACCTACATTCATAATGACTGAACATCTCGGTTACATGCTGTACCCTAGTCTGTTTGCCTTTCAAGGCTTTTCCTCAGGCTCATTATGAACTTAATGCTGAATTGTTGGCCCATGTTCAAAAGACAGAGCTTCATTTGGTTCTGATGTTGTAACTTTTTTTGTAATACAAAAAAAAAAAAAAGGTATGGCAGACGCAGGATCGAAAATAGCCTATGGCCAGTCTGCTTGTTATTCTTGTAAGGTTCCACTTCAGCTACGACTGTCATTGGGCTGTGGGGTCTAAAATTAACTCAGGCCCAGGAAGGTGAAACAATACCTGTAAGGTGAAAGTACTTTTTAATCCTAAATCCATATAATGTACACTGCAAAACAAATGTGGCACTGCACATCATTTCATTGACATCATAAAGTAAAACTAGATCTGTGTGCAAATACAACCACCGGAACTTCTGCCACTACATTAGTTTGATATTCTGCTGATCTATGAAATGTCACTTTTACTTTTTTTCCAGGTCCAACAGGAACAAACAACCCAAGACTGGCAGCAAGGACAAGGAGACATATTCAGCATTTAACTCAGTAGAAAAATACTAAAATAATTAGAAAACTGCTATAGACCGATACAGACTTGGAAATGTACAAGAAGCCTGCATAGAGTGCATTCTTGAGCTGAAAGAAAAATTGACCTTTTCTTCATGGATTCTGCAATTTGCCAACACTTCTCTGTGAACAGTGATTTTATCTCTAGGTAGAGATTATATCCTCTATATCAGTTGTGATCTCAGTAAGTCAAAGTGCAGCGAAACAGGGACTATCACCAGCCTCGTTCTTTGACCAACAAGATGTAACTTCACATTACTATGTAGCCCAAGGAGCTAGCAGACAGGAGCTGTTTTTCATGCCAAGTCATTGAGAGAAAAGGCGAAACAAACCACCATGTATAAACTTTTTCTATAGAAAGCATTTGCTCATATCCAAGTTAAAATAAAAAGACATTTTGACATTGGTATAAGACTAATTGGTTGACTGGTTAACATGATGGTGATATGACTTGGGTAAGAGTTGTGTATACATTTCATCCCAAATGTTTTTAGACTTTTGGGAATAAATAGCCGACTGAAATGGTAACAAAGCATTCAAGAAAGGTTCATCAGAACAAAGCTGACAGTTTGGGATGTAAAATTAACCTGAACTTGTCATTATGTAAGATGTAAAAGGTTATAGAGCTGAGTTACAGTAAAAACCAACAGAGGAGTAGGAGGATCCATTAGTCGATGCACAAAATACACAACAGACCACAAAGGATAAAACATGGATGCACCCTTCACCTCTAATCTGGCACACAAAGTTTTTCTTAGGCAGGAGTGAGATATGAAAAACACCTCCGGTCAATATTTGACTCAATGCAAATCCTTTTAGATCAGGTGAATTTATTCCACGTTAAACTGCATGAGACATGATGAAGGAAAACCATCCCATTAGACAGTCAGTCACCCACCTTGTGTTCACATTTCTGGTCGATGGGAAGCTTCATCCACTCGCTCTCGTCCCCCATGGTGGCCACACAGGGGGTGGGCTTCCCCAAAGATACTCAACTGGAAAAACAAAAACAACATCATTGTCAACATGACATTACATTTCACCAGTGGACAACAAATTAAAAAAAAAAAAAAAAAAACTGAGTAAAGTCATGATTGTTGTGATGATGAATTGGCCATAAGATTCACAATTTGTTTTCTTTTTTATTCTCTTAGTTAAAACTATGGAAACAGAAATTACATGAAATTGGTCTCACAGCTTGAAAACAAGAGTTGTAGACCTTAGAATCTCTATAGCACTATCGTCTTTATGACATTGACATATTTTACTTTTAAAAGCATCTTCAGTTTGCATGTGGCCTACACAGATTTTGATAAAAAATTCTATAAACTCTGAAATTGTTCATCCTGTCTTCAAGACACCAAAGTTATCCCGCTGTCAGCAGAGCACTATGTTACAGAAGAATGCTTCATGTTGCAGCTGATTTCCCTTCATCTCTGCTGGGACAATGCGCCTTGCACTCTTATTCTCCTGTGTATGCACCTGTTGAATTCCATTTTCTGTAGACTATATTTCGACCTACTTATGGTGACACTGCTCAGGCTTGTTTCAACTCCGTGGCTACTTGCGTTCCTGCAGCATTAAAAAAAAATCCCCTGTAGCCCTTCAGTGCTTTCCAACGGACCACCATTATATAGACGCCCTAAAAACTTGATAGGACATGTTGAACTGCAAACGCCAGGTATGGCTCTTATACAATTTTGATCCATGGAAGTTTCTATTTGTAACACTTTACTTTAAAGATGTTTAAAGTCATTCAATCATGATATTATTGTAATGGCAAGTCTGGTTTATACTCCTGACCTATGTGTAGTATATGTCTATTGCACATGTTTGCAGGCTATGAAGCTAAAGAGATGGCCGGATTGCCAACTGAAAAATGGGAGGAGATAGAGTATTGTATTAGTGACGCATTTTGTCTTTTGCACACTTAAAGGTATCAAAATATAGCGTACAAATTATCTGGAACAAATTAGACCAATTGTAATCTCCTTCTGTAAACAAATAATACACTTATCCTGCTGATACAGTCTGGTCAATATCAGAGTCCTGAGTGTTTCACCAAAGACACTTTGACAAGGCAGATGAAGAACTCTCTTTGCAAGATTGGTAGTTCATTTTAGACTAAAGCAGCACTCACTTTCTCACATGAACTTCCTTTCCCTGGCTGGAAAGCCTGAGCATGTGATTGTCTAATGCACGGTCAGGGAGGGGCTAGGAGTTCATATTTCATATTGATCCAAGCCAGTAAAGTAAACAGGCAACAGAAATCATTCAAGTCTCCGCTGCTAACTCATGTCAGCTTGGAGCCACATTTAAAAACAATGAATGCAGAATTTGCAGCTGAAGACTATGGAAAAAGAAACAGGCTGCATATTTTATTTTAACAAACAAAAGATGTGTTTGGGGCAAAGATATGCAATGCACAAATCTGGTTACCACAGTCAATGCTTTCCATGTAATAAAGAATTAAAATAAACATTGTTTTGATTTGAGGAACTGTTTACAGCTGACAATCACATTTGAAAACATCATCTATAATTCAGCTCGTCTTAGGATGCATCTTTTCTTAAATATAAATGTCCTTGTGATTCATTTGGTCTAGTTTATATTTGGTCAGTCATGTGTTGTTTTTAAATCGTTGTTGGTTTTTTCAAAGCAATTGTTTAGCACTTCTGTATGGTTCTTTTGACACACCTCATCCCAAACAGATCATGTGGTTTTGATCAAGTGGCTCTTGTTGCTAGGAGACACAATTCTTGCTAAAGTGATATGATCCAAGAAAACTCACTAGACTGTGGATATGATGACAACCGTACAAAAAAACATTTAAGTAATTGACAAAGATGGAGAAGCAGAAGAATGTTATGACTGAACTATAATAAGCATTTAAAACCGATAAAAGACAGATTTAAGGTTTTTACAGGTTCACAGACCCAGACTTAAAAAGACTCTTTTACCTACTGCAATTGCACTTTATAACGACTCCCCTTTAAGTAAGGACAGAAGACATTTAAACTTTAGCCTGAGTTACATATATCATATATCAAACTGTATTGTGGGCTCATGTTTTTTTTGTATGGGTGGGATATGCATGTATGTATGTGTTTGTGTGTGTGCTGGCTGCTGGAACACCTACATTTCCCTGCTGGGATGAATAAAGTATATCTTATTTTACCCTCTTTAAAACACACTCACTTGATACATCATCCGTCTGAAATATCATTTATATTAAAAGGTAGGTATGAGAATATGAGTAAGACAGGCAGGAAAAACCCGCCAGAAATCTGACTGACGTGTTGAACTGCGCACAAGAATGAACACACTTAAAATACCAAATAAATTACATAATAAAAGGTGAAACGATATCTTGTGTCCATATGGTGATCCAGCTGAGCACACCATGCATCTACTCTACATGTACACAGAAACAAGACTGCACCCTCAAATACACCCCATCATTTACAGTAAGGTTGGCAACACACTGCAAGCCAAGTTAGCCAAATATTTACTGGTCGTCATCAGCCTGGTTTCCAGTTCGCTCAGTCTGGGAGAGGTCAGCATCTTTAACTAGCTGCCCTTAGTCCCCAAGTTAATTACATGAGCGCCATGTACTAGTAAGCTAACCTAGCAACTGCAGTGACAGTTGCTAGGTTAGCGTGTGAACTCGCTCATTGCTCGAGGCGGCACTGGCAAAGACACAACCCGTTCATTTTCTGATATAAACCACGTAAGACATTGTGGTATCCGCGTCTGAAGTCTAAAATGTGGGCTTTTTGTTCGCTCGCAGTCGTTGTCCGCCGTTAGCTGTCTGGAAAACAGGCTACGGGCTAACCTTTCATCCGCGCCAACACAGCCAGGCCTAACAACGCAGTTCACAGCACAAGCTGCACAAACACAACATCTTAGCATGCAAGTGGAGAGTCACACCTGAGATCTAACTAAAATAAACAAATGATTTCATATCGTTGGGATACCTGTTAGCTTCTTTAGAAGACAATACGATGCCGACTATTCAGGTCGATGTGGTTGATAGTGGGATGACTAACAGAGAAGCCCAGTCGAGCTTTATACGAGCGCAGCTGCTGCAAAGACGAGGCATCATTTCCGTTTCAAAATAAAACAAACAACAAACACATTTCTTGGTAAAAACAAATAAAAGTATTTGATGAATATAAATTAATTATTAAGAAACGTATTAAGCTAAAGCACCTTACTGAATACGTTTTCATTTGTTAGAGTATCCTTTTTCGCAATCGAGACATGTTGCACTCTTATTTTGTAGACCAATCCCCGGGCTGATCCTGCTGCTTGTGTCTAACTTGATCAAGCTTTTTTTGAAATACCTCCAAGGGCGGAGAGACAGAGAAGGGGCGGAGACAGGGGCACCTCCCTGACTACATCACTCCAGTATTCAGCCATTACTTTATGTACAATCTCAGGAACAATACATACACACCATGAAAAACCGGAACAAAGCACAACATGCTGTATTAAATGTGTCTTTAAATATCGGCAAAAGCATGTTCATTTATGAATCTGTGATGTTTTGGGGGCTTCCTTATGTGTCCCTGGAAAGAGTCATTGATTGGTTGCATTTGAATTATTGCCCGCCCCCATTGTTCCCCATTCCATGTTGGGATAGGACCATCCCATTTATTACTTCTCTTTGGATAAGTTATGATTGGCTGATCTCAAAATAAGCCTCCTACCTACGAAAATATTTTGTTCATTATCCGAATTCTTTTATCAGAATTCATTTTAACCTAATTATTTATTCCGATGTTCTCAGTAAATGTGTAAATTAGCTTAGACCAGGGGTGTCAAAGTTCTATTGGGTCGGGGGTCGGATTTGTTCAAATGAGAGCTCAAGTGGGCCGGACTAATTTTGCAGACATCACTATAACTAAACACATGGATATATAGGCTAATGTATGATTGTATAGAAAACTTTAACATTAACATTAAGCAGAGGGGTTAACTCTGTCATTGCAAACTGCATGTTGGCACATGGAAATATTTAAATTTACCACATTACAGAAGACAACATCAATAATTGTGTTTTGTTTGAGATTATTATGTTATATTTAAATATTGCTGTTCAAGGTTATAGAAACTTTGACTCAGGTTATTCTACCTGCCCTGGGATCCGTGCATTGGAGAGAGAGAGAGAGAGAGAGAGAGACTTTAGATCTGTGTGTGTCAGGCCACAGCACAGTTTGCACTCGTTAAGGTTCATTACAGATAAAACCTGCTCACATGAATAAGCTGTCACAAACAAACGGAGTGTCTTTGATGCATCTTCGGGTATTTTAGTGTGAGGCATTATAAAATGATAACATGTTTCCAAACCAACAGACTTGAATTGATCCTTCAGCGTTGATCACTGCAGTCTGATCTGCTCCGTGTGGAGTGCACGTTCTTCAACTAAGTAAACTCAGTTAAACGACTTTTAATAAGAGTCTGGCGGTCCGTTCTTCTACGTGTCCGCAATGTCGTAATCTAACTCTGTCTCTGATTTTTTATGCGCCATGAATCTGTGTCATCTCCGTGCGCAATTCGAGGAAGCATTTTAGCGCTGCTCCATGGTTAAACCAGCGGACCTCTGTATGATCGGGCAGCCTGTGCGTGATATCGTTTTTGGATAAGAATGAAATGTTCAGTAATAGTTATATTTTTACGGTCTGATGAAAGCTGGTGATAAAGGTACAACAGCAGGCTACTGCATTTAGAAGTGATGTCGCGCTGAAACTTTTAGGTGATCAACACGTTCAACTCTGGGTGAGCTAAAAATGAACCATCTGTAATTAAAATCAATTAATATTCATTTTAATTTACTTTTTTTTTTTTTTTTTTTTACAATAACCAGAGGTAAAAGAAGTCGGGAGATGCATCAGGCTCAATGTCTGGATGTGAGGAGACGGTCTGGGCCATTACGCATGGCGGAGAGGATTGTTTTTTATTTGCACGAGCTGCTCTTTGTGGCTCACTCCATAGGAAGCTTTGTTATTATTAGTCAAACTTTTGTTTTACGTCAGTCAAGACAGGAGAAATTGGTAAGAAGTGTGGACAGAACTGAAGACCGTCATGATGCGTGCGCAGTGCAGCGGTTAAGTCCCGTAGCTTTGATGAAATTCTGGCAACTTGTGAGCAAATAAAACTAAAGAAAGATCGCTCCTTCGATCTCTCTTGAAACCCTGCATTCTGTGTCACCTCTCTCAGGTGTTCAGCCTGTTTGCTGATTAGGGCCGTATGTCTGACATCCCTGGTTTAGACAAAATAAGCTTCCTGAAAGATAACAAAAACCTTAGTCGGCTCTATGACATGTTTTCTTTTCTATTAATTCTATTAAAGATCTAGTTATTTTGAATTTCATTTCAGTCGACAGAAAATCTTCAGTTTGTGTATAGCTAAAGCATGCTTTTGCAAAACATGCCATTTGTTTCAGACAAAATGAATGCCACAACAAAGCTACCTTTTCAAAGGTAGTACAACAATGCACACCTTCCCTTTGTTTGTATCTTTTCAGAGAGTAGCTTTTCATCATAAGAACATTATAAAAAGGAATAATCACTTGACTATTGAAGATATACATTGAAAGAAAGAAATGAGCTATTATACCGTATATACCTATTCAACTGGTGAAATTATTTCAATAAAACAATTCAAAAGTCACAAACAACCTACTGTAAAGAATATGTGCTGTTTTTGGTTTGTCACAAGACTTTTGAATTAATTGTAGCACATAGATTGCATCTTTTATTGAGGTGATGTGATGCCCTTCCACAGCCAGTAAGTCTTAAAGCTTGCATGAAACTGTTTCAGCTTCTGATTTCAGAGTTTGTTTGTAACCATCCAGGATACTAAGTAGGCTTAGCTGTGGTTTTGTTGGAAATAAGGTGGCGAGATAAAAATGATGAACATTAACAAAAGCCCTGAGATGGAATTCGCATTTACTTTAAGTTGCAATAATATAAGCTATCAAATCCTAATTTAATCCTTGTAATAACACAAATAGCTTTTACATTAAAGTATTGAATAGACTTATTTTCTTAGTATTATAACAATAAGCATAGGTCACATAGGCGACAACATTATTGACTTTACAAAAATCCAGTGAATAATCATGTTATAATTATAGTTTAAAAATAATTATATTTATATAATAATAATACAATACTAACATATCTACTACTATGTGGGAGGCTACTATTGTTAATATTTTATTATTATTTTTGTTTTTGTTATTATTATTATTAATTATTAGTTAATAGTTATTATGATCAACGTAGTTATTTAATAATGTAATCATTTGAACAACACAGGATAGGAACCTTTGTGCGCTATGTTTTCGGGGGGGCGGTAATAAAAGGTAACTCAAAACATTCTGACGTTTCCATGGAAGCCCACCAATGTCACAAAACGGCCGATCTATGATAGCTAACACAATCCGAAGGCTACACAAATGAATCTGTGCAATTATATACATAGCTAGCTCGGAGACGATAACAGTCGCACACAGACATCTCCAGTTTGTTCGTTAATTTCAACACTAACTCCGGAAAGGACGAGCAGAATGAACCGGTTTAATGTCGCCGTCCCCGTCGACGAATACCTCTGTATGTCCTGTTATCTTCTCCGCTTATACTGATGGAATTACCATGTGCTATTTGTTGCCTATCCACCAATTTGTCTTATTCATTTCTTTGCTAGTTAATTGATTTCAGCAAACTATAGCAGCTCTGTAGTTTGTGTATTTATCCGTTTGTGTTTTTCTTCCAGCCGACAGTAATGTGTTGTTTTACCTGAGTGATGCAGTGACCCAGCTGCTGGAACATAAAGAGGAATACACGCAGTTTGGAGTGGTCCGCTACTTTGCTGAATAGTAAGTCACACACACACACACACACACACACACACACACACACACACACACACACACACACACACACACACACACACACACACACACACACACACACACACACACACACACACACATAAACAAGTCTCCTATAGTCTTGTTGTCACTCATTTCTGTCTTTTCTTTCTCAATGTCATTTGTAAAAAAAAGAAATCACCTTTATCTCTATGCATGCGGGTGTAATCAGGCCCTCAGGAGTGCTGCCTCTGTCTAAACACTTTACTTATGTGTGTGTGTGTTTGTAGCTTCAGCAGCGTGAAGAACAGTAACCATGTCCTCTTCAGAGAGTATAACTACATTAAGGCGACTCCTCATAACAGAGCCTCCTTCATCAGAGTCTTCTGGAGATGCTACAGGCAGATCGGCAAGAGTGGGGGTAAGAGAGAGTCAAAAAGAATGAGAATGGAATCGAGATTACTACTTTGATGAAAGTCATATATAAATGTTTTTCCTCTGTGTATGGCTTGTTTTTTTGTTTTTTTTTAACATCATGTGTAAAGTCCTAGTTGTTAGAGACTTCCAGTGAAAATCAAGTCAGTCAATTAAACAATCTGTCTTACGATGATCACCGAGGTTTATTCTGTGAGTGAAGTGAGTTTCATGTTTTGTTGTTCTGCAGACTTACTATCCATGCACGAGTACAGGTCTCTGCTGCAGTTATTGTGTCCAGACTTCCCAGCAGAGATGGTGCAAAGCGCAGCCAGGTAAGTGCACTGACAGCCAATAAAAACCAACACACAAAAAAAAAATACTTTAACAATCACAAATAAATACGTCCTGTTTTTATTATGGGCAAAAACATCAAACACGTTGCAGCAATACGCTGTCATCAGCATAATCAGGACAGCATCAGAAGTCTCTCATCATATGAGCAGGTACAGTCAACCCCACAATCAGCGAAGAGAAATAAAAAAAAAAGTTCAAGAGAAGCTTCCTCTCTTAATCAGGAAAGTGTGACCTTGATGATGTGAAACCACAATAGAGTGTCTCAAGCTAGAAATACACGAATAGAATGTCCAAAACCAGTGAAATAAAGTCAATGTTTCTATATGGAGATATATTATAAAGATAACTGAAAGATAACATAAATGAATATACCAATGACAGATTTTCTTTTTAATTATGAAGAAAAAATAACATGATGTACAAAGAATGACATGGCAGATCTTTATTTAAAATGTTGAACATGCAGCTCCTACAGCAGAGCCAGAACCTACTCTATACTAAAAGAACAAATCAGGACCTGGACGATTAAGCTTTGCAACTTAATACATTGCACTGATTGTGTTGTGCCTTCAGAGTATGGCATGGATCAGTGATCTGTTGTCCTTTTTGAAAATGGAAAATAGTAAATGGACTTGAGCTTGTATAGAGCTTATCTAGCCTTCTGACTACTCAGAGTGTTTTTACACTGCAGGTCACACCTACACATTCACACACTGATGGCAGAGGTTGCTATGTAAAGTGACCATCAATATCAACTAATCCCATTCATACACATTTATATGCTGACGACAAAGCAGCAAGAGCAAGTTGGGGTTAAGTGTCTTGCCCAAGGACACATCATACATGTAGCTGCATGAGCTGGGGAGTGAACCCCTGACCTTCTGGTTAGGAGACGACCGAGTCTACCTACTGAGCCACAGCCTTGGCTCAGTTCTCTTGTAATGATTTTTTAAAGACATTTTGTTTTGACTGTATGTCTTTGCGTGTAGCGGTTCTGTTGGCGTTTGGTATTTTAATGCTCAGAACACAAGAGGACTAAATCTGCTGTCAGTTTAACTGTTCACTTTTTTTTTCTTTTTGGTCCTTTAGAATTGTTTTGATGGACGACGCCATAGACTGCCTGATGTCTTTCTCTGATTTCCTCTATGCCTTCCAACTGCAGTTCTACTACCAAGGTACCATGGAAACCACTGATTCTTATTGGTTATGGCTCACATCCTCATTAGCGTGTACATTGAGGATGAGCATTCAGTTCTACTTGTTTCTAAAAATAATCTCTTTTTAAAGTGATGCTCTACGGTTTGATTCCAAGTCAGTTATTCTGATAGGGGTAATTAAGAGCAGCAGTATGTTATCCAAATGTTTCATATGACTCAGTTCTTACTCATTGTTGATTAAATGGTTGTAGGATGCAGAACATTGAGTTATCTTAGGTAGAAATAATCTGAATTAATTTAAATCAAACATTAAAAAAAAACCTCTGTGTGTGTGTGTGTGTGTGTGTGTGTGTGTGTGTGTGTGTGTGTGTGTGTGTGTGTGTGTGTGTGTGTGTGTGTGTGTGTGTGTGTGTGTGTGTGTGTGTGTGTGTGTGTGTGTGTGTGTGTGTGTCTGTGTGTGTCTGTGTGTGTGTGTGTGTGTGTGTGTGTGTGTGTGTCTGTGTGTGTGTGTGTGTGTGTGTCTGTGTGTGTGTGTGTGTGTAGAATTCTTGGACAGCGTGCTCGTGATCTACCAGGATCTGTTATCAGGGAAGAGTCCAAACACTGTCATCGTCCCCACATCGGCCTCCATCGAGCAGCTCCCCTCCGTGGCTGCAGAGGAGAACGAAAAGGAGGAGCAGCAGCAGGACGGGGTGGAGTCTTCCACTCTGGCTCAGTGTGTAGACGACCTGTGTGACAGGTTTAAACTCAGGTAAGAGGATACACACACACACACACACACGTTTGAACGTTAATAAAACTGTCAATATTATTAATAAAAGGGTTTGACATTATAACTGGCATGATGAAAGACTCTGGGCCAGCTGATTGCACATTCCACCGGCCTGCTCGGGCCAGTTAAAATACTGCCTTAATAAGAAATGTAAAAACGGTAGCACATAAGTTATTTTGTTTTCCTGTAATACTGGTGTTTTGTTGGTGATTCTCAGGAGACTATCTGGTTACTTACTGCTACAACATCAACATTTTATAAGAGCACGCGTGTGTCACAGTTGAAAGGCAGCTTCACTGTCAAAACTACTGTGAGCAACGAGAATATTCATATTTTGTTCTCCTCAAAATCCAAATACATCTCCATCATTCTGAAATATATATGACATTCTCAAGTTTATTCACTATAGACTATTTATATATATAACAGAAAAAAGTGAGATTATTAGGAAAAGTTTTAAAATCAATTACTTTTGCATCAGATTGGTTCATTTTCTAAACTCTTGACTTTTATTATTATTTAAAACCAGTGGCACAGAGAGTCAGTGGCAAATGTCACTTAAAGTCAACTCCTGAAAATGGAGTTGTTAAGTATGTCTTCTTACATGTTTAAATGTGAAAATACATGTATTGCACTTTATGGACCCGTCTTTATTTGAATCCAGTATATTTATTAAATTACTTTACATTTCAGTTTACATCAAACAAGTTTTATTTTGTGACTTTAAAAGAACTGTGCTTAAATGTCCCTCTGGATTTTCTCATTTTGACCCCAGTTTAGCGAAGCTCTGACAACTTCTTAGATTACATTAATATTTAATTCTGCAACTAAGCTTAACTGTGGTTAATGAGATAAAGAGTCGTTTTTTATGGTTGATTATGAAAATGAAATAAATGAATTCAGATTATTTGAATTTAAATGAATTTCCTGGCTTAGTTCCATCTTTGAGTTGAACAATGACTTTAGTCTCTGCATTTAAGTGTCATCAGTTCCTTCTCTCTCTCTCTCTCTCTCTCTCTCTCTCTCTCTCTCTGTGTGTGTGTGTGTAGTCATCCTCCAAGGTCCTGTATGAGGGAAGCACTGGAACAGGTGGACAAAGTTTCTTACTACAGCTTCCTGATGAGCATGGCTAAACATGAGACCATCAACCAGACAATCGGTATTTAACATTTGAACACAACAACACTGTATTATTACTCTAACTATTTCTAGAGATTATTTTAAAATGAGGTTGTTAAGTGTTTAACTCGATTCAGACCTGACTACCTGCAAACTCAACTTCATCTAACAGATTAAATCATTTTGATTAGCCAGAATGCTCTGGGTTTATCACCACATGGAGGTGCTTTTAAATCAGAATTATGACGTTTTCAAATTCAGGGAATTTGTATGAATGAAGCTCTAACAGTTTCCTCCCTCCTCTGTAGGAGCGCTACCCAGCAAGGCAGAGCTGCTCATTGACCCAGAGATGGACCAGGAACTTGACAAGCTGTAAGAGCAGACAAACACACACACTTGAACATGCACAAATACACAGCTTTTCACACACACTGTATATAATACTGTACAAAACTGTACTGTCCTACAGGTTGAGTGTAAGATGACAAACCAACTCATTTTTAAATTCTCTTCTTTGATTCCTGTCTTGTTTTTTTTTTTTTTTCCTTTTCCTCCTCCTCTAATGTTCCTTGATCAACATCTCTTATCTTGTCCCGTGTTTCCAGCATCGCCCAGATCTCAGTGAGTCCTGGCAGCAACAGCAGTGGCAGCGCTGTGGGGGCACTGAAGGAGGTGCAGAGGAAGGCCTCCCCCAGGAGGAACATTCACCACAGGAGGAGGATGGAGGTGGAAAGTGACGGCTCCACAGAAGAGACAGACTCCTCTGAAAACTGACCTGTGACGTGTAAACTTCCATTGTAGGTCCAGATCTCAGGATGTCTGCATAGCATACATCATATTAAACCTCTAATCTGCAGAGGTGGAAAAGCGCACATTGAGACCCAAGAAGAAGAAAACACTTCACACAACTAGTGAAAAAAAGTCCAGTTAAGCTGTGAGGTATTCAGAGTAGTTCCTGTATACTTACCCAGGCACTATTACTTATATGTGTTTGGTATAGAGAGATCTGGAATTACTCCTTTATATTGATAAGGCTGTTTCTGCATACAGGCCGTAATAGCTGCCAAGTAATCCTTTGCGGCAAAACCATTTCATTTAAAACCAGAAAAAAACTTTTGCATGGCTCCCCTCAAAGCTACCAGACTCCACTGACCATGTTGAATACAGAATTATTGTCAACTGCTGCACCAGTAAAACATTTTTGTTATGCACTTTAGCTTCACTGTGGATGCTTTGAATTGTTGTCTCTGTCTGCACTGTTTAGTTTTGAATATAAATGTTGTCACTCCAAACAGAACTTCAGTCTAACCCTTATTTTTATGTTGTTTATGTTATGTGTTGCCATCATGAATATATGTGATTGTATAAAGAGTGATATCAAGTTGGATGTAAACTTAGCAGCTAGTGCTCTGTGATTAGTATTAACCATCTTGATCTTGTGTTTGCGTCATGCTTGAGAAGCTTCTGAAACATCATCACTGAATAACCACAACTAAACTATTGCTGTAATGAAACTTCCTATTATGAAGTGCGACAAGGTAAGTACCTGTCTCCTTACACAGAAATAGGAATAAAAGAAAGAAACCACCTATTGAATATAAATCCTCCTTGAATTAAAAAAAGCTTCACTTGATGTAAACAAACAAAAAATACTTATTAGCTTTTCATCATGCACTAACTGCATTAATCTGCTGGGTAAAATGTTAAGTGTTGAGAGAGGATTAATGGTGCAGAAATAAAATAAATAGGGATATTTCTTTATTTAAACATGGATGTTCTCTTATCACCTTTTATCTTTTAGAAAAGGTAACATATTTTCGGGATTTTCGGGAAGGTAAAGATACCTAGATGTTAAAGAGACATGAGTTCAAAATGTCCTTAAATCAATGACCTCATAGGATCACTGAGCTGCACTCTCCCACCTTTGTAAAGTTAATCGAACAAGTTTTGCTGTGGTTCTGTTTTGGCCGATGAGAACTAATCCTCTTTTTAGCTGTTGTGGAACTGTTTGAGGATGTATATCAGCTGTTCCTTCTAAAGCTTTTAATGACTTTTAATTCTAAGGGAATT
The DNA here is from genome assembly GCF_963930695.1 of Labrus bergylta. Taxonomy (NCBI): domain Eukaryota; kingdom Metazoa; phylum Chordata; class Actinopteri; order Labriformes; family Labridae; genus Labrus; species Labrus bergylta. The sequence goes on along the minus strand of NC_089201.1, from coordinate 10,323,916 downwards.
ATCATTTTTACTTTATAACATATTCCACACATTATGATGGCTAATTCTTTGAGTGTTTTTCCATGTAAGCCTTCACCTAGTTTTACAGTACTCTTTCTTCCTTAAATTCTCAAATTGTTACATTTCCATATTCCTGATTAATAGGTCGTTGGGAGGGTTTTTACTGCTCATTTAAACTGGAAACAAATAGTAACACGGGTAAGGGATTAAAATGCCGTGTTGTTAGTATAAAAGGCAATTTCCTAGTGTATTCCAGCCAGTAGATGGCAGTGTAGCTACAGATTTACTAAAAGGTTGAAACAATTAGACAACATCAGAAATGCATAAATGTATTTATTTTCCTCAGACCATTACAATGGCGAATTCTGTTCAGATTATTTGTCTTTTGAAGTATCATTCAATCTTTCTTTATAAATATGGAAATATGTACTTTTAGTTTTTAATCATTTTGTTTTACATGTTTATTATATAAATCCTTGTCATATTAAATATTTTTCTGTATGGAAGCCCGGAGGGATAAGAAAGAAAAAATAATTTAGGGTGATTTGTTTTTCGTATCTTAATACTGCAATACTCTTTTCAGTCACAAGAAGCTGACTGTTCTTAGCACTAAGAGCCCTGATGCTGGATACCTTCACACAAGAGCAAACTGAATCAATGTTGTGTTCCTCTGAGCTGTTGCTTTGTTTACGTTTTTAAACACTATAATTAATGCAAGTGAAACTTTGCAAACACACCAACATAAGCATCCTTATGAATGTGTTCATAGTATTTAACACATAACCTTTTTTAGGAGGATGGGAACAAGCCGTATGCGATCCACCAATTGTGTTTTTGAAAATATGAATCCTCTTATGTGAATAAGAAATCTTAAAACGTAAAAAATATGGATTGTTAAAGGTCACATTTTAAACAACTTTAAATAAGTCTCAGAGAAAAATATTATTTTTTACAACTGAAAGTACTAACAAAAGAAATATACTACATTAGCTCGTGAAGAAAACTATCAGCAGCCTGTTGAAAACTGACAGAATAGTGGAAGTCAACTTAATAGGCAAATAGCCAATATAGCAAATATGGCTTTTGGGGTGGCCAATAAGATTTTCAATGCCCCTGGCCCTCCCTCTGGCCACGCCCCTTGTATGTGACCATTCACTAAATGTCAATTTCTCAAGTTTTCTCCTCCAACAGATTCATGTCAGGCCTTTTAAATCAAATAAATTTCAGAATTATGGATAAAGTCTTGAAAACGTACATTTGATACAAAAAAAGAAGAATATCAGTTGATACCTACAAAAGAACATGGGCTTTCTGTGCATTTGTAAACGTGATTTATTGACAAGAATAACCACCATGGTACTGACACGTCTGTGCATCTTCTGAGCGTTTTCATTTTACAACATTGATATCATGCGGTGTTACACCCAGGTTTTGCTCAAACCTACAGCATACAATAATAACTCCTTTACAACCAAACATACATACATACATAGGTACATACATACAGGATATAGCTATGTTAATGAGTCATGTACAATAGATCCCCTCGGTGTTAGAATCACAAAAGTTGAATTCATAAAAAGGACACTTTCTGGTGGATCAGAACTACTCCCTGTGGTGCACCAGACATGGCTGCCATGAAGATGAACATATGGAGCATACTGTAAAATAGTGAATTCCTCTATTAAATGTTGAAGTCTGCCATCAATCATAGAGCAAACTGAACTTTTCATACTTTGACAATGTAACATTCCCGTTGCAGTAAAATATAATTTAAGATCAATCTAAAATAATGAATGGCAGTGTGTCCAATGTTAAAGGTTCAGCAAATATCAATATCCATACTCTGCATGTCTCTTAGACATTCAGGACCTTTCAACCTTTTGGCTTGTACGATTATCCTTCCTTGGCTACAAAAGCAGTCAGATCATGGGACAAAGATTTTTCCAGAAAAAACTCAGTAAAGACTTTTAATGCTGCTTCAACTAAAAGCAGCTGTAAACCTAATCAACAACTAAAGTCTGAGTCTCACCAAAATGTTGCTTTATAATAACTTAAGATAAATGACGTTCAATAGCAATACTGACCAGTTCTAAAGTAACTATGGGAACAACCAAACATCATTAGACAACTTACTGACTGAGAGACAAGCTCTGTAAACCTGTTCAACCCATAATGGGGCCATATATTAGCTCTATTGAGTGTCATTACAGTATTTCATGTCCATGGCAGCCATCATTGGTGTACTAAGTCCTATCCTTTACATAACTACTCATGAGACTGGCCGTTGTATCCATTTCTGTTCTGTGATTTGGAGATATCTGAATTCAACAGTAAATACTGAGGACAGTCATACTCACTATACACCAGAAAAAAAAATTAGGCACTGTATTTTTTCCAAACATAAAATATGTCATGGTAATTTTCCATTGGCTTTGTCTGCTCAAATCTCCTCATATTCTATAGTTATACTGCTTTTGAGGATGCATTCTGATTGGCCCGAATTCTAAGTCAAAGGACCCTTTTCAAATGATCTCTTGCACATTACTGTAAAGTGCATGGTACAGGTGTGTCCAGTTGCACTTTTGTTGGTGAACAGTGCATAATCTGAGCACAGTGTAAGGCGCAGAGGCATTGCAGATAGTCTATTTAAGTGTGTTAGTACAAAATAGAGGGGTTGTTAACCTGCTACAAAGGCGCATCTTACTATTTAGAAATGTGCCCTTAAAATTGCAGGACAACACTGCACCATTTCCTTTTACACCAGGTTTTTACCGGTCAGATGCTTTCCACTAGCTTAAGACAGCAATGCACCTACAATTAACCTGACCAGACTGTATTGTATAACTGACAATCCCATTGGCATGAGATGGTTTGAAGTAGATTTTCTACTCAGCATTAAAACTTACAACTGCGTTGGTCTGACGACAACAACGGCAAATGAGCTTTACTGTGCACCACTCAGTGGCTGGTATAAAGGCCTAAAGGAGCCTGGAGGGGCCTACAGTTCAAATTCTGGATCTTAAAGCTGCACTAATTAATATTTCAATCTTTTGGGGAAAGTAGGATAAGTTAAAATACTGCACAACAGTATCAGAGCACGCATGGCTGATGTGTTTGGAATATTTGTCCATTTAGACACCAAACACTTTCATTGTTCTGAGTCATGTCTAGATGACCTGGTATTAAATCTGAAGTACTGGAGCTTTTTAGCTGGAAATAGTTGCCTGCTAGTAGAGACAAGGATTGAGGGGTGTATATGTGTGCAGGGAAACCAAGACAATTGTCCAAAAGACATGAAAAAATCTCATTAAAACTGAAGGCAACTGCATTGTTGGACACTTATGCTCTGTAGGGTCGACCACAATAAGCATCCCTGTTAACAAAGTCACATGATCTGTTGAGGTAAAAAAAATATTGATTGGTGCAGCTTTAAGTCTGGAGCTAATGGAGGAAGTGAATGGAAATTGAAATCCTTCTTTGGCCAACTAGGACAGATTTTTGGGTTAGATTTTGTGGATACGGTTTTAAAAGCCAAGTTTCCGTATAAAACATACATACTGTATTAACATCTAATATCAGTGTGTTTTTGTTCATTTGACCATGACTGTGGACCTAGATTTGAGCAGGCAAAACAAAAGAAATGTGAACTTAAGAAAGTGCTGAGGACAGACTCGGACATGACAGCACAGCGATCCATCATCCTCACAGTCTGTTGTTTTGCACACACAGTCACGCACTAAATTGCACAGCGTCATTTGGGCCTGGTTAGTACACAGAGTTAATGGAATCATGTCTTTGCTCAACCAGAGAAACCCTGCATGGAACCACGTGTGGAAGAAAAGGAACATGAAGCAGCAAAAAGAGAAATGAGGCACCTTCACAGCAACTCCAAACGACTCCAGCAGTAGATTGTCAGGGCTTGGGCTTTTAAGATACAGATAAATATACTCTATATAACATTTTTGGAAACATCATTCTGTCCTCATCCGTGCAAAAGAAAAACCAAGCAGGTTAATTGGTTTATAATACATTTCTTCAGAGCGCTGCCTTTTATACTGAAGTGGGAATTGTTTATATTAAGAAGAAGCCCTTTTTAGTAATATATCAAGTATGACGGTAATTTAAAGACAGAAGATTTAGGTTCAAATGCAAGCATTGTCCGATGAGCTTTATCCTATTTTAGAATCCAGTTTAATGAATTAAGCAACCATTTGTTGCTGTTACATAGACAGATTTTTTAAAAAGGTTTTTTATTTTTACAAAGAAGTCTGTGTTGGCTGTGTTCAGACCAAAAGCGAGGCAACTTATCATTTGATTAATGTTATTCTACAAATCACATGCAAAAAATAATAACTGTGTTTTTGACATTATCATGTAAATCATTAAAAATGTGCAATCCAGTGATAGAATCATGTCTTATGATTTCAAAAGAACAGTTAATACAACCTCCAAAATTAGTTAGATTTGTTAACTTGTCCTCTTGCAGAGAAACTGAAAATTGCATGAATTTTTTCTTGATTTTACACATTTGCAATATGATGTAGCATTTTTCTGCATTATTCCTTCTTGATTATTGTAGTTAAATTGCACATAAATCTTTTGATTGTGTTTTTATACCGACATAATTTGCCAGAGTTCTGTTGACATGTGACTAGCTATACTGTATAGGTGTAGTGGTGTAGTTCAACTGCAGCTTCATAGAGATAGATGGACAGAGGTTCTGCAACTGCACACAATGCCAGAGGTTTGTGTTTATCTGTTATCCAGGTAACACGCTGAGTCCAGGGTGATCTAACAGGTGTGATGTGTCTCCTGCTTTCTTGCACTATACCCTATTGTTTATATAGAAGACAGACTCAAAGGACAGAAGAAACACCTAGCTGTGCGAGTGTCACCCAGCTGGGTGAGGGGTTACTGCCCTTTTTGATGTCACAAAGGGAAAATCTCCAAACGGTCTGTTTGAGCACACATTTTCTGAAAAGAGGAGAAAAGACGGAGAGGATGGACTTTTCCCATAATTGGGGGGGTTTGTCGACAGGTGAGAGACACATATTAGTGTTAGAAAAAAAATTGTAAAGTGTATTTTATATGATACGGGATCTCATAGTAAAGTAACGTTAATCCAGACATAGTTTTTTGGGAAGGCGATGAAATGAAAAAGCTGGGTGCCTATAAATAATGTTTTGAAACCAGACACAACAGGGCCTGGTAATTCTGTCATACCAATATAAATAAAAACAAGTCATCCCAAAATGATGAAATACAAATACTGAGGTAAAACTTTGCTTTGCTTTTGGTATGAACACAACTTTCATAAATAACTAAATTTAGCTACAGTTTCTTTCAAAATATGCAAGCCAATTTCCTTGTGGTTCACATATTTACAAGACCTTTGCATATAAATTCACTGGTTTGCACACTGGAATAAATATTCTGAGCTTTTTAGAATTGGTTTTGAACTCGAGCTGCAGAGACAGACACTTGTGCCCTGACATAAAATAAGACTAAACGTTATTGGTGTATTTGTCCATTTAAAATGTAAAAGGGTTTAGCTTACCTCACTGAATGGCTATATTAAAATATTGGTTTACAAATAGTAAAAATATATCATATTTAGACAATAAATTTTGATATTTTGCCATAAATCTTTGATGACATTTTTTGTCCCAGAAGTTGAAATCCTTGTGAATTTAGCGTTCGACCATTATTACCATCTTATTTTTGGAGGAATTATTTTTTTGGTTAATGTTTTATTTCATTGATTAGTTGCCAAACTGACTCTGCAAGCCCAAACACTATGTTCTAAATATTCTGTCAATAAATTACCTCCATCATCCTGAAGGCTATCCCTACTGTTTTACATCAAATACTTACCTGTCAGTAATTTTAGCTCGTAAAATATATCACTATCAAATATTTGCATTTGTTTTTGGGGAGGTCTATGTTACATTTGCTCTCATAGTCAGGAACAGCTTGTTTGATCCTATCCATCCAAAGAGGTTTTTCTATTGTGACACGGCCAAAGGAAGGAGAAGATTGCTGTATCACTGGATGCCACTAAGAAAAGAAATCCACCATGCACGGAGATATATCTGTGATCCAGTTTGTGGTGTAAGACTGGGCTTACATGCACATAGTGAGTATTCAGTACATCGTGTGAGAGGGGGGCAGGTGTTATTCAATGAAGATGTCTTCAGTGGGACAGGAGTAACCGACGTGTTGTTTGTAATACTGCTGGAAGGCCTTCCTGTAGGACAACACAAGAGGGAAACAGAAGATTAGAGGAGATTTTTTTTCTCACAAACCTTAGCCCTAGTTTTACATAAAGGCTAAGAGACAAAAATGTACAAAAAAAGAGGGTAAATGTATCTGATTTAAGCACACCCACGTTTTATAGCCACAGCAGCTGTTGCATTGCTCTCCTTAAAACCAACAGACTCCATTTACAAAACCACTCATTTTACCTTTATTTCTTATTATGTGGCAATGTGCTGATCTACTGCTGACTTGACCAGTACATTTCTTTGTGTTATTGTGCTTTATTCTTGCCAAGCCAAGCTTTAAACAAAATGTTACACATCATAGTATTTGAACATGCAACACACACATAGGCTGAAATACACACACATGCACAAACAGGATCCTATGGACATGCACTAATGGAGAGGTGTCAGAGTGAGGGGGCTGCCCACAGCGAGCACTACTGAGCGCATGGACGTTCGGTGGCTAGCTTAGGGGCACCTCGGCTCATCGCCTTCCCAAAAAACTCAGGAAGTGCTCAGGAAGTGAACTAGCACCTCTCCATCTAAACCAGAGCAATTTCCAGACTTGATCCGTTCCAGTTCACTAAGCAAGTTAAAGCAAGTTGAACTAAGCCACCCCATGATACAAAAAAAGTTTCAAAAATAAATAAAAAATACAATTCAGTAGGCTGTTGACCTGCAGTTTGTGTTGTACAATGAAGAAGTACTTTTTTGTAGTTGTAGTCTGGTGGCATTGCAGAGAGACTTTAATGCCTGTTTCAGATGTTGTGATGTTATCTCAAGCTGCAGTGTGTTGAGCTTTTAGGGGCACTGTACGAACTTCTCAAAAAGAGTCATCAACAGCCAAGAAAGAAGCTGCATCAGCAACAGCTCAGCTGTTTTGGGTTACAATCCCCTCCAATGCAGATATTTCCATGATATGAGTGCCTTCATTTAGTTTGTCCTTTTTAGGGACAAAGTTTTGAGATATCTGTTTCCGAGATCTGTGCCTCAATCCAGACTAAATGGAGGTGAACAGAAGTTTGTTTGATGTGGTTAGAGCTTTAAAAAACTTCAGCATAACTCCCAAAAACGAACAATTTACAGTTTAGGTTAGTTAGTTTAACTACTTTCTAATTAAGATTAAGTCCCATGTTGTCAGTTTTGTGTTTCACTCCTGTGCTACATGGACAGAACGCCCTCAGTCAGAAAATAGGTGATAAATATCTATTACCATGACAAAGGCCTTACCCTACAGACACAGCCAGAGGATACAACGTTGTCTCTGACATCATCACATGACAAGCAAAGCGTTGTTGGTCAGGATGCTTGGTGATGAAACCAAAATACCTGCAACACAATACCAGGGAGAAACACGCGGTTAAGACTTAATACAAAACTTTTTCGAAATAAAACAAGTGCTTAGGAAGAAGCAAGAAGCTTAAATGTGTGTATTTGTCATTAGAAAAAATGCCAGTAAACAATTCATCAAGCTTTACTGGCATGAATGCAACAAAGAGAACATTGCTAAAGCATCAAATAGAAAATACAAAAACAATAGCAGCAATTATAGTATATAAATGAAACTAATATTAATGGATGATGTCATGATGCAAATTGTAACAATCAGATATTCAAGCATTTTGGAATTTCTTAATAGGCAAATATATTGAATTAAAAACTCTTCAGTAGTTCCACTCACTTGCTGTGTTTTGGGTGACAGCCACAGAAGGAGATGTTCTTCAACTGGAAGAAATGGAAACACTGGTCCCCCTGTGATAGAGATAAATAATCAAAGTTATAATCCTTCAAGTCTTTAGCTGGTGTTTGTTTGTCTGCTAACATCATGTCATAAGTTAAGCAAGTAGTATTCATAGTTTACATGAGGTGTTTTGAGACCAAACAGGTGAAGAGGAACTATCCACTAAGAAGTGTCCTGAGAACTACACACTCTGAAGCGGGAACTAAAAAGGTTTTAATTAATCGGGTTCTAGGAACTATCAGAAAATGCCCATTATAATCACTTTTTGAGTTACTTCTGACCAACTCACTAAACATTTTGATTACCTGCTGTAGCATTTTAGCCATACTGTATATGAAAGGATTTGACACTTAAAAGGAAGGAGTAACATAGTAGTTATAGTAGTGCACTCTCACCCTGTGCGCGGAGTGACACTGGTCCTGGACGGTGATCTTTACACCCTTCACATTGACCTCCAGCACACAGTTTGGAGGAGGCTGACCTGTGGACCGCCTGTTACACGCCACCTGTTCACACAAATGATCAGAGAATCAGTCAGTCACATAACTGGAGTAGTCTGTAGTGTTTGGAAGTAGTTCAAACAAGCTGCTGTCTGACCATTTTGTAATCAAAAATAGTGTTCATAGTGTTACTTGTAGCTGGAGTAAAAGTAGGCCATTGTAGATGAGGTAATTGAGCACTATATTTGAGGGACTACTTTACTCAAGAAACTGAAAATGATTTTTTTCTTATTCAAATGCTGGGAGAGTGTCACAAAAGGAAGTACAACCATCTTGTAGAAATACACTAGCATTTTAAGAAAGCTATTTTACTTCTTTTAAATATATTTTATTTGTTGGCCTGTTTTGCCTTTATTAGGAAGGACAGCTGAAGAGAGACAGGAAATGTAGGGGAAGACATGTAGCCAAGGGCAGAAGTTGGGTTTGACCAGCAGCCACTGTGAGGAGGACTACAGCCTCTGTACATGTGGCGCGCAACACAACCACTAGCCTATCCACTTTTAGTTACTGGACTTTAACCTCTCCACCACATTAAGAGGCAGAGAGGGTCCATCAGAGCTCACCATCTTACTCTGCCCTGAGCCCGGTGATTATCATTTCACCACAGAGATTCATAAAATTCCATCTTATTCAACTAAGTGCTTCAAGTTGATAGTAAAATGTAGAACGTGAAGTGAACAAAGTGTGTCCATTATACTTTGAGCTTAAGTAGCCAGCTCTGTGCTTTAATGTCCTTATGCAGGATTAAGAGCCAGTGAAGGATTTTGAGAAAACACAGTGTTGAGCTGAAACAGGCACAGCTCTCTTCTAACTTACAACTCTAAGCATATATTGGTCCTGTGTTGGAAGTAAAGTAAGTACGTTTCTAGTAAAATGTTAGCGTGTTCAGAAGCTAATTAAGACATTTTATTAACAGAAAAAACACAAGAGCAAACATGTGGTTCTATAAAAGTAAGACAAAAAGACTGAGAATGTTTCCCATTTGATGTGTTTAAGGAAATGTAATTTGGAAATGGGGTTGCATATAACAATTTCAATTTGTAAACTGAAAATAACTAAGAGAATACATTGCCTAAACAAAACAAAAAGTAACTAAAAGGCATAAGTATGCATACAGAAAATCAGGCACCATCAGTATTTACAGCAGAGGCCCCATTCAAGAGAATGTCTCAACTTATGTACAAAAATGTTTATTTCAGGGAACAAATTGACATTTGACCCCTCAAAAACCTTTAGTTCATGTAAACTTTTTGGCCCTGATTGAAAGAACATCCTTCGAGGCATTCTTGAGATATCTTAATATCTGACAATCTGATAATGGGGCAGTCAGACAAATGGGCTTACATCTGGGCTGATAGACTATTTAAAAATGTAATGCCTTTGGCTATCACTTTCAGTGACATCAGTGACATAACAAAACATAGACTGATGTTGTGCAATAACCTGCTGTTGTAACACTTTGCAGGGCGGTGAGGTGGGGGGCAAAAGCAGCAGACTTTACAAAACTATGAAAATTTCAAGCTGCAAATTCTAATAATCAATGTACAGTAAATCAGCTAGCTTATGGTAGCTACTGCTGCTTTGCAACACTATCGGACATATTTATCATTCAATCCTTATTATGAAACATATTTGAAATGGTCATGCATCCTGCTTAACCTGCAATCAGTACAGGAGGTTTAAGACACGATAAGTCACCAAATAGTTTTCTGTATGGACGTACCTTGTGCATTGCAGCACACAGCACGTCGTTGCCTGTATGGATGGGGACCTGAACTGAACCGAGGAATCTCACCATGAACTGCTCTGTCCAACCATCTCTTTGGACTGTGAGAAGGAAGGAGAATAAACATGTTTATAAAATGATGTTGATGATGGTGGTAATAATCTGTTTCTACAGACCAGTTTTTTTTTTTCTATGTACCTTGGTCACTATCTTTGGACACCTTGACAGCGTAGAAGGCAGGGAATATTCCAGTAGCTCCAGTCCTCATGTTGTAACCCTGACACCACAGGTCCTCACATTGATTCAACACCAACACGGGGTCATCTGTCTCTAGGTGAAGCTCATCGGCATGACGAGGGACAAACCTGAAAATCGGCATAAGAAAGTACACTTAACTTTGAATTTAGTTTATTTGGACAAGACACTATTCCTTTTGGAATGTTTATTTGTTTACCGGTAGGCAGCTCTGTGGCTCTGCTCTCTCTCCACTCCATCCAAAACACAGGAGAACATGCCGAATGATGCAGCCCCTGCAAGACACAGCATTGATTTTGTTCTAACAATAAACACAACAAAACAACTCATCCAAGTGTATGTGTCACATTTATTCCTTTATGAAAAAAACAGTAAAGTAGTCAAATTCTGACTGACTTAGTAATGGTTATGGTCTACGGGTGGTTATTGAAAAATTCGTAATTACATTATAATAGCCTTTCTTACTTCCTCCGTAGACAAGAATTAATGTAATTCAAACAAACTCTATGCATTTAAACATTGTCTTAATCACAGGAACTACATTCATTATGTCCTGAGATTGAAAAACCGACAAGGCAATAGCATGAGGCCTGCTGAGCCACTGTCCATTTTGACTAGTTTTAGTTTCTTGTGTTTCTTTTGTATTAAACATAACTATTTCTGCCCTCCAAGATATGCATGGGAGGAGATAATGCCTGTTACCTAATCAGTATACTAAAGGAGAATGCATCCCTACTGAGCTAAATTCATTCAAAACAGCCACATGCATACGGCCGGAAAAAAACATGTCCAATGGTAACTCTATTTGATTATCAGGGTGTTTGTTCTTCTTAAGGCAGGTGCTAGGTAGCTAATAGCTAGTTTCCATTAGATAACACAAGACGTAAACAGTGTCTCATTTTGGGGATAACATCTTTTGGTGGACTCAGTCTATGAAGGACCCAGCCTTGGCAGCCTGTGTGAACTGCTCAGGTTGAACTAAAATGTAATGATCTGGTCTATGGAAGATTCTCGTTTCCATCACCAGCTGTCACTGCCCTTACCTTTGTGGTTCTAAGTGCTGACCCTGTTGCAACCTTGACAGCTCCAGAACTAGCCGATCAAAATACCCTGATTAATCTGACCAACCAATTCATATAGAAATGTAGATTTATGAAGAGCAGAACACTGTCTTAATCTTCACAAATGAGCTAACAAACTTCAGAGCTTTTGATGCTTTGATATGTCATCGGTTTTCAAATTAACATATAATTTGAAGTAATGTTTAATTAGCGAGTAAAATCAAAATTCTGCAACGATATAAAGATATACATAGAGGTAATGTAAGAACTTGCACCCTCCCTACCTATTAACCTAAACAATGTGATGTTTTGTTTTTTGATTGGCCATTCTTTTAACTTTAGTTTCTTATCTTTTCTCTTTACGATCTGTACAGTACAAAAATGGAAGATGTAAACTGTTGATCAGAACGTCTAAAATAACTACTTTAATGGGTTAGCTGATCGTTGATAAAAACTCTGACTCTTTTGTTTACCTGTGGCACTGTAATTGCTGCCTTTGTTAGTAAATAGGTTGAGGAATTTCCTACTCCTGGAAGCTTCGGCTCTTCCTCCATTAGACTCTTCTTCCTCTGAGGTTATGGTCGATATGACTTTGGATTGCTTGCAGATTCTAGCCACAACTTCCCTCCTTCTCTTCACCTCCTCCTCCCTCCTCCTCTGCATATCTTCTTCCCTCCTCTTTTTGGACTCCTCCTCCTCAAGTCTCTGCTTTTCCTCCTCTTTTCTCCTTTCTTTAAGCATAGAAGAAGAAAAGATTAAACTTAAAGCAACATAAATCAACAACCAGGTCAACCAGGTTTGATTTCTATATCTACACAGTCATCTAGATCAATGTTATCTGTTTAGTGGTGTTCCACAAGGCATAGTATTGGGTCCTCTACTAGTTCCCTTTTTTACCCTATGTTTTGACTTTTTAAAAAAAAATACAAATGCATTATTGCTTACTAAAAATATTAATCAAGAAAATGCCTGTTTAAACACCGGCAGCATCTGTGAAAACAAGCAATAGTTGCGGTTGGACTCAATCTAATAGAGATACAAACAGCTTCCAGGCCAACAGTTTGTCTATTTCCTCCCCCAAAGTGAAGTTCTCTCCTGTGCATTACTAATTATATTTGAAGTTTAATTTGTCATTGTTCAACTTTTTCTTTATTGTTTGCCCATATAGTTGCCATCAATAACAATTCACAGAGACAGAGAAACACTACTTTATTTTCATTTACTCTCTCATGAGGATCACCCACTGTTGGTTTGAGGGATGCCTGTGATTTTGACATGGTTTTCAATCTCATTTCTATACCCAGTTTATAATACCAACAAAAAACTGTGAAGGCATGGGCTTTATATCAATGGGCCACAGGCTCCCTACACTGTTTTCCAAAGATAGACTTTGCTTGGACAGGCAAGCAAGGTGTGTTTGCCAACCATTTTTCATTTCTACCTTTCTAAGAAGGAAAACAAAAAACAGCCTGAAAATCATTCAATAAGATAATAATGAATTGCATAATTCATACATAGGGTGAGACGTCCTCTGGTACATCCCTTCCGTAGATTCATCAATTAAGCTGTGACCTATCATGTCAACTAAAGACAAACTTATGCTTGTGTTTGAAAAACTTGTTCTTGGTGCTGATGTCATTCCTCATCAGGTTTCCATTATTTTGATACACTGTGTCATTAAACAACTTCAACCACAAACTACTAGTCCATGGACTAGTACTGGCCGTAGCCCATTTTGAGCAAGCCTTCGAGCAAGCACTCAGAACTGTAACTTTCTGCCCTTTAACTCTATGATAAGAGTCTGAGAATCGGAGACTAACCTCAGTTGTTCTGGTTTAGGAAAATCAACATAGTGAAAAAGCAATCTTTACGAAGAAGTTAAACCACTTTCGTTACAACACACTACTGCTTTGTGGCAGAATTGGGCTCATCCTTCTAAGAAATCAATCTGTGTCATTACCTTCCTGCCTCGCTTCCTCTCTCCTCCTCCTCTCCTCCTTATACTCCGGGTCTTCCTCCTCATTGGCTGACTGATAGACTGTCTCTGCATCGCTGTCATCATTGTGCTCGTTGTAACCGTGCAAGCAGTCCTTGAGGCTGACCAGCTCCAATTGAGCATGTTCATCGACCACCAGAGTGTATTTAACAGAGTCATAATTTAAACCCGCTGAAGCTTCACTCTTTGGTACAGTCTGAGCACCCGCACACTCTTCCTTTGTGACAAGGTTGGTACGATGCACCTCAGACTTACCATCACCTCTTCCTCTCCCTGTGATAACCTCTGACTTTTTACAGCCCATCTCTCTGTTTTTGTTGCCGTCAAGGCAGCAGGTCGGACCATTCTGGATGTTCATGCAGGTAGTCGGATCTCCTTCCCCCTCTTCCTCAGTGATGTCAGGGTTGGCTCGGTGGGACAGAGACGGATTCAGGGGCCCTGGTGGGGGGCCCTCAGTGTCTGAGCTGAGGGACATTCTGTTTGAGCCTCCCTCACTGCTGGACCGGGAGAGAACAAGGGGATTGTCCTGAGTCCTGTCATGGTTTTGGCCTAGGAAAACAAAATTGGACAGATAGGGATAAGAATTATTTTTATTATTATTAATTAAAGGTATTCAGGGGTAAAAATCTGGATTCATCTAATAAAATGGGAATAGTTTGGAACTTTGGATCTATACCCTGGTTTAAATCATTTTATTGCATGACATAGATATATTACACTGAAAACATGTCCATGGAGAAGATTCTAAACACTTTTTTTTTTACAGGACTTCTTGTCATTTTGAATAGTTTTGTATTCAGCCCTCAAATGTCATTCTTTAATCAGCTTTGTGTCAGGTACCAGGCATAAAAAACACAGATTTACAGACCTCCTAATGAACATAGCTGTTGTAACAGCATATTATTTGGTTATAAACTGCTTATTTGGCTCTGTGTCTCGTGGTGTGTAAAGAGGCAGTTGTTTGTTCAAACATTTTTCTCAGCAATTTAAAAATGAAATCTTATGACAGTGATGAGTTTTGACAAAAATATGCTTACATGTAATATGCTGATTTGACCACTGTTGGAAGCTACTTTGAAAGCAACCCAACTCTGCTCTCTACCAGCTCTATGGGTGGTTCATTACCTTGGTCTTGGGTCTTCTCCTGATTTCTTGGTGCTACAGGTGTACGTGGGACCACCATGGCGGGCAGATAAACTTCCTGGTTACACAGAATGTTATTCAGCTTGAATCCCGCTCCTTTATTACCCCCTTTAGCACCTACTTTTCCTTTCCCATCAACCCCCTTGTTTTTCAGTCCATTGGTTTCTTTTGACCTCTGATGTCCATTCTTCTCCTTCTCTTTCCCCCTGGACTCCTCACACAGTCTTCCTCCTCTTTTCTCTTCCTTCCCCACTGTCACCCCGTCCTTCCCCCTGATGTCCCCAAGGGTCCTCTCTCTCATCGCTGTCGTTGCTCTTCCTACTGTTTTGCCTCTTCCTCCTCCTCCTCCTGCTGCTTTCCTCTGACTCCTTGGTGTGCTGGAGGGATTTGTGTGTGTGGCTCTGAGCCCCTGTTTTTCCTGCGGCCGAGTGCGTGCGTCTGCAGCGGCAGCAGCTGTCTGAGTGTTGGTTTTTCCATTAGCTCCATTGGCAGTGGGGGGTTTTGGGGCTGGGCGCCGCGTGCTGCGTCGGACTTTGTCCTCTGGTTTTTGTTGGCTATCAGGTGGTATGAGGTCTCCTTTACACACAAGAAATGAAACAATAATTTCAGATTAAGTGTTAGGCAACCAGATGTAAGAGTAGGGATTATCAAAGTAGCCCAAAAGTAAGCAGTTTATCTTTGATGAGTTACAGGAACAGAGAAAAAAAATCCATGCTAGATGATATTCAAGTAATTCAAGAACATTTGTACATAATTCTCAAGAATCTGCCTTACACCCCCACTTTTATATTTTATAACATGCAATTAAATGGTGTTTCCTGTTATCTTGTCCCCTTTTAAATATTTTGGAATCTTTATCTCTGGTAGGTCTGAAACTTTTTGGAACATCCCCAGTAGATTCCTACAGCCAGCAAAAACAATGGGCTTAAATGGCTGCAGCTTATCATTGGGTGCTCGTGCACATGATCGAAGTAGGACGGACAAAAGTGCTTGTTTTTGCCAAAAAACAAGATTTTGTTAGGATCAAATAGGCTATATAAAAGTGGAGGAATACCCCATTCAAATTAATAGAACCGATTTAATGAGCCATTCTCAGTTTTACTGTACCAGTCGTGTGTACTTAGACTTGCATGGCTTAATCTTTCAGACAATATACTGGCAGGATCAACCAGGTAGCCCGGAACATGGTCACCGGCGACGGGGACGTCCACCTAGTAGCGCTGGGTCGAATTCATGAGGGAAAGGGTTTTTTTAACAGCAATGTGTGAGTGAAGAAGCAACCTTTTGTGACTATTTGTGCTAAATGTATTTCAAACAGAAAATGTGTACTATAGAAATCCCATCATTACTTCCCTGCCCAGTGTTCCATCTTTTGTTTGTTTGTTGTTGTTTTTTTGTATACATTTTATGTCCATACCTGTTATGTGTGGGGAGGAGGAGTGGGAGTCCTTCCAGCTGTCCTTCTTTCCAAAAGAGTTGTTGTTAATGCAGTCCTGGATGTTGAAGAGACAGAAAAGCAGCATAAAACTCAATTCAACACACCAACACACACACACACACACACACACACACACACACACACACACACACACACACACACACACACACACACACACACACACACACAGAGGAGGTTTTGTTAGCCAGCACACAAGTGTGTACTGAGAGCCAGACCTACCCTTCTTGTGCCATCTTGGGTGCACACAAAAGCCTCTCTAGTTTGACGCTAAAGGTGGTCTAGATATTATTTTCTTTCACTCCAGGATTAAAACTATCAAATGATGAGAAACTTATGGGGTGCAAAGATCAGTCTTTTATAGATTGTGTCCACGTCATGTTGTGCAACATGTCCGATGTGTCCTTGGGCAAGACACTCAACCCTTCATTGCTCCCGCTACTTCGTTGACGGTGTATGAATGGATTAATGTTGTACTCACTGATTTACATCGCTTTGGCTAAAAGCGTCTGCTAAGTGAATTGTAACATTGTAACGTTGTAACATATATCTAATGTAGAGTCCTTGCCCTTACACTGCTGCAGGATGAAGGTCTGCAAACGTACAGAAAGCATTTTCGATGTGGCTGGGTCAATAATGCATGCTTATTGAGAAGTGAAGGGCAAGAAATTCAGCATCAAAGCATAGCTACTGTAGGTGAGTGCTAAATAGCTAACATTAACTAGTTAACCTTACCTAACGATAGTATCAGAATCATTGTCAGCTTTCACTTTCAGGCAGTGTTCTAGGGCAGTGATGTTAGAAAACGGGCACTGATATTTTACTCAACTTAAATTATATTTTATGGCAGGATTGGGCAGAGTCTGTTATTTTGTTCCCTCCTGGATGTTGTTGTTAGTTCGCAAAAGACAAAATAACAGAAACATTCACTAGATAAAAAAAAAACCCCGATATAAGTATATAAGGGAATAATATAAAAAAATGTATCCTAATATTATTGTTAATATCAGTATCATCCTCACTCTCATGACATCATTGCCAGGAAAAGGAGGGAACATCAACCAGGAAGTGTACAACAGACCAGCCTAAACGTCAGGAGAACCACACGTCATGCTGACTCACACGTCATGCTGACTCACTTGCTGACATCCCATCATGCATCTGGATTCTCTAATGCACACTTTTTCTGTTCTGTGAGGATGGTTACTCAGCATGTATCTGTGTGTGTGTGTGTGCGTTTAGATCAAAGTATTTCTCTCTCTCTATGTGAAACAGATCCCTTTCTCTTAAAAACAGCAACAGACTGATCTGATATTTCAATGGCGTACTTAAATCTAAAGGAAACACTTTTACTATCAACTAAATCCATGTCGAAGAGAACAAACCGCTGGCTGTTTTTCTCTCATGTTTACACTCAGAGGGGGGAGCTCAAAATGTCATGATGTCTAACTGCTGTGTTCTACGTTGCCTATCGTTGTTGGGAATCACATCACTATGGTTTTGGGTTGGCTGAGGCTCATTGTAGAGCCAGTTGGCATTTTGATCCTCAGCTTCAGCTTTTACATGTCAAAATATTCTTCGCCAAGTAACTGAAACCTAAATTGCTCCTGCGGTTGAATGTGTATGGATTGGATTAGTTAATACTGATGGGCTCTTATTACAGCAGCCTCCTTATCAGTGTATGAATGTGTGCATGGATGAATGTGATTTAGAGTCAAAGTGCTTTGAGTGGTCAGAAGACTGAAGCACTATATAAGTACTGTCTATTTACCATTTAACATTTCATGGCTTCCCAATTCTGCTCTTTCCATTGTCTTATCACAGGGAACATAGGAGCGTCATTCTCTCATTTAAACAACATTAATAAAGCATGAGTAAATTTAATAAAATAGTCCAAATTTCTTACGATTTGGAAATCTGTAAGAGTAACCACTATAGGCTTGTGTCTGACAACAATTAACACAACTCAGAGTTATTTTAAAGTATGGCTGAAAAGTGTCACCGTCTCAGCTAGGCCCTAATTAACTAGAAATATTTCACATACTTGGCATCCAAAAAACTTAAATTAGTCTTTATATTACAAATGAACAAATATCACAATTTTCAATGATAACGTGAATGCTGGAAAGTTTTATAAAATAACATCTGTATGATCACAGGGAAGACATTTTAGTTTTTCTTGAGTCGTTTCCTCTTTCACTTTCTTGTGAGTCGGATAGGGATCTGATCCAAAGTTGTATTGATTTGTTGTTTGGCATATGCTACACACACTTACAAAACTGACAGAATAGTTTTGCTCACAAACAAACAAGCAAACCACACTGAAAAAAAAAATATCTTCGATTGCATATTCACAACAGTAAATACATATTCAGGCCCTCGTCCTGCTCTATGTCATGTCTCACGTTGGTGTTTGAAGATAAAACGATGACGAACAAATATGTGATAAGTCAGATTGATTGTGTTTCTTTGATCCCTGTTTCGACTCCTATGCTAAGCTAAGCTAACTGGCTACTACCTGTCGTTTAATATTTAGTATACAGGACACATTTTTCCATGACTCCTCTTGAAAATTATCTTGTATTACATCATTCATATATATCTTTTGTATTATTTGTTTAAGTCTCCTGACTGTAGGAATACTGCTGTTCACAACTTTTCTGACAAAAATTTGGCAATAAACCTGATTCTGATACAGCTTCTTCTGCAAGAAAACATTTAATTTAGTCTTGTATCAGTCAATACTATAAGCTTCTCAATAAATAGTTATGAATGTTAGGGCTAGACTGAATTTTGTTTTTAACCACAAGCCAGCTTCCTGCTAATAACCTCCTTTAAGGGTTATCTCTCACCTTCAAAACCAACAGAGGATTTCTCTTTGACGGGAGACAGACCCGAGCAGGTAAGATATAAAAACATGTCATCAGCCCTGTCACGAAACCAGACTCCATACAGTCTAAGTGTACCTAAAATTACTTTCAGACAGACATTAGAGATCAATATGGCTGCCTCTGATGCTAAATCAACAACCTCCTCCCTCAAACAGAGGCAGAAAACAATGTAGGGGAAGCCAGACTTCACCTTGAGGCAAAAGAGTGCTGCTTGATCTTTTGTTTCAAAATGGTCCCTCTTCTGCAACTTAGACTTGTTCTGAGCAGGTGTAGAATCCACCTCCTCATCCTCTAGGCGAGCCGTAAACTCCCCTGTCTGACTGCAGTGTTTAGGGAGCACATGTCTTAAAGTATCATGCCAATTAGGTATTTCACAGATCTTTCAAATTCACATTCCCTCTTTTCAGCCCGTCTATGTTTGCTCATAATGTGTCTAAAGCAAAGGAAAGTCAGTGCACCAGCTCAGTTCTCAGATTACAGTGCATGAATGCACCATTGCCCTGATGAGTCTGCATATACAGCTGCTACTATACAGAGATAGGAGAATTATGCAAAGAATAGAGATGGGCGTCTAATATATTCTCACTAATCTACTCTCCCTTTTCATTGCTTAACAAATGAAACATATAGCCACTGATGTCTTCAAAACAAGTAACAATATAGCAGATTGATGCATGCTGTACAACTGTTTAAAGAAGTCTTTTTAAATAAACATTTCAAGATGTCTTCTGATGTATTTTGAATGTCGGTAATGAGAGACAGAATTGGATCAGCGGTAGAGTCGGTCGTCTCTCAACGGGAAGGTCGGGGATCCCCAAGCTCCCCAAGTGGTTCTGGCTTCTTCATCTGCGACGTGTGAATGTGTATGAAACGATAAAGCGGCATAGTTTATCGTCTAATAAGCAACTTGAGAGGTGTCCATGGATTCAGGGCAATAAGGAAGCCACATTCACACCTCCAGATGTATACACAAAGTCATTATTTGGTTGATTGCATCCCCAAGAGCCTGTTCTTCTGCTTCTGGTGAGTCTCAGTTTCGCTCTAAATAGAAGCTTCACACTGCCTTAAAGCAGCTATATGCGCTAAAAAAAAAGTCTTGGGATTTACTTGCAATTAATGGGTCTTTAATGTTGTTAAAATAACATCATCATGATACAGAATTGTAAAAAGTAAAAAAAAAAAAAATCCAATCTTTGTCAGGTCTGTTCTTAGAGGGATAATAAATCAACTTTTCAAAATGCTTGTTTGTTGAATGGAGGTCAGATCTATCATTACTGATGCTTCACAGGAAGTTGGAAACCTACACACTGATTGAGTATCAAGCAGATTTGTCACTCAAGTTGACATTTTTAAATCTTTGGATTATAACCTGCGCCTGAATGCTGACATCCGTTTAGGGATAAATATATCGCCGTCAGATTACCACTAATGGGGACCAAAATTACATTACAGTGGATTGCATCTGCTGCTCTCCACATGGCTGTGTTTCCCACACACACCAAAGCCTGCTGATATGTAATTGGTCATTACTACTCGGACTACAAACAGAAACCAGAACACCTCTCATACACAAATCCAGTCTTCCAGATGCAGTTTCCACATTTCTATGTAGAGATTGAAAGGTTATAAAATCTGCCTGCCCTCATGTTTACAGCCTAACAAATAAACAAATCAAGACAATTCATTTCACGTCTATCCTTTCATATGAGCCCATGTAGTCAGTGACATGTAGTTACTTAAGTTTGAACATTATCATGCATGTTGCTTATATCTGTTGGAACAGATGTATTGAGCAACCCAAAGAGCAGAACCTATTAACACCTTGAAGCCACCTCCCTAACACGTGCTAATTTTAGAACTAACAATTAGGTGATTAATTCACTGCTAAGAGTCAATCACTACACAAATGCACACACACACAAACACACACACACACACACACACACATACAAACATACAGACACACACATGCACGCACGCACGCACGAACACACACATGTGCACAGGACTGAGTAAGCAGCAGGGCTTACATGTTAAGTGAGAGTGAGTGTTATCTGGTCTAGTCTAATCCAGCTCCTGTGGTGAGTCCAGCTGTCAGGCAGGAGAGTCTGCTGAGGACACAGTTTACAGCTGACTGATGATCAACACACTGCACGTTTGATGTGTTTGACATGACGACCTGATCAATACTCCACTGGCTGATCATGGACTCATACTTTTTATTGACTTTTTTTTCCATTATGTAAACTCTTCACGTATAAATTGCTGTAAGTATTTGATATTAGGGAAAGTATTAGCATTGGATTTAAACAATTAATATAAAGCATTCTTTTTCATGCAGTTTGCCTTCCTTATACTGGTCATAGTAAAGTATACTATCTGCATATGTCCTGCATTACTGTAACTGCAACTGGAGAATTTAGGAAATCATCATCATGTGCAAGACCAATTTCTGGATGTTCTTAAAAAAAAAAAAAAATCAAATAAATGTAATAAAGTTTAATAAATACAAAAAAGATACATTAACTATTTTTACAACACCCCAGATTCACCAAGACAAATACAAACCAATTAAAGTGCATTTCTGATTAAACATTCTGGTAATACTTTCAATAAAGGTCAATATTCACCATTAACTAGTTACTTATTAGCATGCTAATTAGGCATACTGGCTGCTTATTGTTAATATTCATTATTAAGTAGTGTAGTCATTATTAGGTGCTTATTAGTACTGTAATCTACATCACCATAATAGGCCATAACTAAGAGTTTGCCCTCAATACCCTCCTAATTCCTCTTATTGATAATCAGTTAGGACATTTTTTCTACATGAATTATGAAGTTAATATGCATTTGCTTACTTCGACCTTATAAGGGTCATACAAAGCAAAGCATAGAATCACGTACAACCTTTAAAGTTCAAGTATTCATGATGGGCTTAGTGCAAAACCCATTTTGAGTCAAGTAAAAGTATCCCACATGATTAAATGAGAAACCCTTTGAAGCAGCATATACCTAGCAGCCTCTATATGTTCCCTTAATCCTCTGAGACCAGGTCCACAGCTCTTACAGTGCTGCTGCATTAAAGCAAGCAGGGCCGGTATGCAGCTTGTGAAGGATTGAATTGAAGACACAATAACCTTCTATATCTGCCTGTCAGCACATCGTCACTCTATTTCAGGCTGGAGAGGATCATTGAGTGTTGAATGAACCTGTACTGATAACATCTATATAGGAGACGTTCACATTACATCCTTTAGGTACACTATTTCTCTAAGGACAGTGTTGGATATTATCAACAATGCAACAAGCTGACATCTTGTTAGATTTTAGAAGTTGAATGTTGGGAAGATTTCAAAGAAGATATCATGGTTGAGTTAGGAGGGCATGATAATTCAGTTTCCTGATCGAGTTAAGCTGAATGAGTTAATAATATAATGGTGATCTACCCCTCTGTATATCCTTGCATTTGAAGAGTCATTTTAACACGTTAAATTCCATCTGCCAAATTCTTTATCCAATCTTTATCAGGACAGTTTCCTCCCAGCCCCATATAAAATCTTTAGCAATAAGACGGGGGAGCCGATGTGTGAACACAGTGGGTATTATTTATGAAAATGCATGCAAGTGTGGACATTGTAATAAGGTTTATATCATGTGACCAGTGCATGACGGTTTGATCTTTGTGCACGTAATGAAACTGCTACACACTGTTTTCTGCTCTCCAGTATGTTCTTCTCCACTCTTTTCTTTATCCTTTGAATACGTACACTTACATGTAGCATTGATAAAAGGGCAAAAACTGTCATCACGCAATAGGACTCTGTTGATCTATGCGCCATTTTGGATTTGTGTTAACACTACACTCTGACATCTGCAGCATCCTTTTTACGTCATGTCCTGCATCTTTAGACAACAATATTTAAGCGACACAAGAAAGAAAAGATCCATTTTCATATGGGTCATTCCTGTTACGTTGTCAGACACTACAGATACAAACCTGAGCCTGTTGGTTACAGTTACAGGTCGGCTACTGTTGTGTTCTTTGAACAGACAGCAAACAATTATGATGCAGCATGTGTTCTGCATGATGAAGGAATCTCCTGGCCTGATTTGGACTTGTACATTTGACCAAATTTAACCACCTAAATGACATCACAACAACTGTGGTTAAAAGATGCTCCATTGGAACTCTGACATCTGTGTGTTGAGTTATTTAGCTGTAACTGAAGGGAGACCCTGGATATGGTGCTCTGATCTGATCTGCACTGACACAGTCAAAAGGATGCAACTCATTTAAAGGGATACACCAGGAAAACAGTACTGCTGCTACTACTGCTTGATCCCTCAAGAAAGCACTCATTACTGAACACCCCTCCAGGAGCAAAGGCTAGCTACACCGCTGTATCATCTGGACTTGTTATGATAGAAATGTTCCTCTAGACTTGACATTTTATGATCCTGCTCTTCTATTTTTTACCAGAAGACACAGCTACAGATGACCTATATTAACCATACTTGTATGTATTTAACAAAATGGCAGACTGCCTCAGAGGATCTTGTTATAAAAGCCCAACCAGGCTCAATTTCCCCACCAGTAAATATGAGCTGTCAAGGCGTCCTTGAAGAAGTCAAACTGCTCACCTATTGTGGGTCTGCTGCATGATACATGATACAGATTGACTTATGAGTATGAATGTCCTAAAAATAGGTATGTGCCCTGAATATATTCCACATATCGGGGAGAGAAAATGTGCCTTTATCGAGTCAGAGCTAATTATACAGATATAAACGTACCATTCTCACAACTGACCCACTGCCAAGACTCACACACACCCAAGAGCATTCACAAACACAGAGACACGACTGGCCAACGCTGTCTCATTCCGAAGACAGCATCCTCCTGGAAATACACACACACACACACACACACACACACACTTAACACACAGTAACCCATTTATTCAGCCTGATGTCACTGCTGCTTAACACAGCATCCACCCCTCCTCACACACATAGACACGTATACAGACACACACACACACACACACACACGTACACACTGATTTGAAAAACAAGGATCCTCCCAGCCTCCCTACCTGGGTGCCGGCTTGTGGCAGTTGAGGGAACAGAGCCAGGGTGGTCGGCCTCTTTGGTCGATATTTATCCATGACAGCACAGGTTTGAGCCCCCTCTAACAGGTGATAGCTTCCTCCCTCCCTCCTCCTCTTCCTCCTCCTTTATTAAGCCCGGTTCGGCGCTCCACAGCTCGGACAAGGCCTCCCCCACCCTCCTCTATCTCCCTCTCTCTTACCCCTTCTTCCTGCTCAGTCTCCTCAGCATCGATCAGCTCTAAGCACCCAGCCCCAGGACACACCCCTCAAACTCACTCCTCGCCTTATTATTGGCTGGCCACAGTGTCACATCATCATCATCACCATCATCTTCCTGGCAGGAGCAGAGTGGAGCAGAGAGAGGAGGAGAGGAGAGACGAGAGAGGGAGAGAGAGAGAGAGAGAGAGAGGGAGAAGGGTGGTGTTGAATGGAGGCTGTTAGTGTTGAGCGTAGGATTGACAGAGCGAGGCAGGCAGGGAGGGAGGAGAGAGAAGCAGATGCAGGCAGGAAGAGAGAGGGGGGAGGAGGAAGTGAGGATCAACCAATCAGAGGAAGGCATGACATCATCAGCTCATCTGCCTGTGGCGTTTCAAGGCTAATAAACAGTGAGTGTGCCTGTGTGGTGTGTGTGCGTTTGTGTAACCTCGTCAAATAAGATTAGACTGTAACAGAGATCCCATGGAGAGACAAAGACCAAAGACCAGCCAGTAAACCTATCAAGTAGTCATCTAGTCAGCCAGCAGAGGACCCAGAAAACCAGCCATTTAACTGTTTAGACACTGACTGACCAGTGAGCTAGTAAGGCATCCAGTGAGCCAAAGAACCAGACAAGTCAGAAAGTCAGTAAATCAATTGTAGTCCACAGACAAACCAGTTAGCCAGTATTTTAACAGTCTAGCTAACATTAAATTAGTAAAGCAGGCAGCCAGCCAAGCAATTTAAAACACAAGACACTCATACAATAAATCTTTCCGTCTGGCCAAATCAGCCTGCAACCATTCACTTGACCATTTATTAAACAACACTCATTTGGTAGCCGATCTTGGAAACCATTTGCTGTAATCTGATGACAATACATCTTATTGGAGTCCTCGCTAACACTACAGGGCTTCCAGTGTAGCAGATGTTAGCTATAGGACTTCTGGTCAAGAGGATCTCGTCTATGTGTTGCCCTTGTTCGTACTCACTCACTCACTTATGAAAAGACAATGGATACAGAAAGCCAACACATGCAGGTTGTTTAGGAATAAATTAAATAATAAATAGTCATTAGATGACTGCTGATGGAAGCTGGGATTTTATTTTGGGTGGTTGCGCTCTGTTTCTTTTCCTGGCAACACTGACTTTTTCCTGTAAACAACCATATACAATCAAACGCTAATGGAAAATACCTCACACCCAAAACAAAACCAAAACATCAAAATCCAGTCTACTAAGGGACTACTAATGTCATCATCCAGTTCTCCAAAAATGAATTAGACTGTCATTTTCAAAAAACCCAGATTGTAAGAATCAGAGATTAAAGTCTTAACTAAGTTAAAAAAAGATGTTCCTTTAAACTTTGGATGATGCTTTCAATCTTACTGCTGATCATCTGTTTATCATCTGTTCATAACATCTGATTAAATTCATTCAGTGAAAAGGGGTTTCATGTCATGGTCCTTGTCTAATAATGTATTTTATGTTTTATTGTTTTTCAGTTACTATTTCTCTCCTTTGTTTCTTCCCTCCTTTGCTTAATTTCTCTCTTTTGTGATTGGCTGCCTCTCCCTTATTATTTAGCTGTAATTAGCACATTTCCTGTTTCCTGCAGTGATTGATTTCAGACACAGAATGTGTCTTTCTTCCCCTCTCCCTATACATATTTATTTAAAACTGTATAGGCACAAAAGCTGCATCAATTTTCAAAAAAAGCAATGTGGTATTTATCAAGATCAACAACCCACTGGAGAAGTCCATTACAGGCAGTGGATCGACAAAACCATGCAGGAAAATGATGAATAAACCTAAAAGGTTAATATTGAGATCCCAAATATATTTCATATATCTCGTATGATTCCCCTTTAATTTAAAATAATAATAATAATAATAATGATAATAATAATAAAGTTTATTTATATAGCGCTTTTTGCAGACAAAGGTCACAAAGTGCTTTACATCAACAAAAAACACAAAAACAGCATACATACAATGAAAGAAGAAAAAGAAAAAATGAGTACGTCATGGACAACATTATAAAATCATGCTATAACCAGGAACAATACAACATAGATGAGTAGGTACACTGGGTGGACCTGATTACCCATAGGCCTGTCTTAACATTCACGTATTTAGTTGTTTTTTAAAAGACTCAACAGAGTCAGAAAGACGTAGCGAGACGGGTAGAGAATTCCAGAGGATTGGTGCTATGGACTGAAATGCATGATCCCCACGAGTCTTAAAATGTGTCTGCAGGACAAACAGCAGGTGTAGGGTGTTTGACCTTAGTGAATGGGTGGGTGAATACGGGTGAATGAGTTCTGACAGATAATCTGGGGCCTGACCGTGAATGGCTCTGAAGGTGAGAATGAGAATTTTAAACTTAATCCTATATGCCACAGGGAGCCAGTGCAGTGCATTACAATAATCGATACGAGATGAGACAAAGGCGTGCAAAATCATCTCAAGTTCTGCTTAACAGAATAAGTAAAATAAGTAGGGAAACATCCTGTAAGCAATGAGGAATTTACAATGGATAAAACAGCTGGACCAATAGTAGGTAAAAGTTTTAAAAACAGTGAAGGTGGTAAGACATCTAAGGAGCTATTAGTCATCTTTGTTTTCATTGTCAAATCCATAAGGTGGAAGGAGTCCAAGACAGTAGGGGTAGCAGAGGAGCTGTCTCTAGGTGAGTGAGAGTTCGGCTGCATATATTATAGCCAATACCTTATCAACAAAGAAGGAGAGGAACTTATTGCAGTCATCAGTTGAACAGCATGGTAAGGTGGATGGAGATGGTGAGATAATATTGTTGACAGTGTCAAATAAAACTTTTGGATTCCTTCTAGAGGAAGAGATTAAAGTGCCAAAGTAAGCAGTTCTGGCTTCCTGTACTGCTTCATTAAAAGAATGCCGCACATCTTTGAGATAAAAGCGATGTACCTCCAGTCCAGTGGATTTCCATAGTCGTTCAGACTTGCGACATTGCTGTCTCAGGCAGCGGACAGCATTGGTCATCCATGGGGAAATGTTACGAATGGCCTTAGTCCTCGTCTTTAAAGGTGCCACTGTGTCCAGTAAAGTGGCACAATGAAGATTGAAAGATCAATCTTCGGCTGATCGGCTGTATCTGTTGTAATGATGCGGGAGTGAAAGGTTCTTACAACACTGGGAGGATCAATGGTTACACAAAGATCAAAGAAAATACTTATAATATGGTAACTGATCAGTAGGTCTTCACATTGGACATGGTTGACATCTATCCCTAGAGAAAAAAACAGGTCCAAGGTGTGGCCTTTTATGTGTGTGAGGCCTACAACATGTTGCTTGAGGTTAAAAGAATCTGTAATATTAAGAAATTCAGTGGCTGCAGAATTGGAATCATCATCAATATGCAGGTTAAAATCCCCAGCTAAAAGTATTCTGTCCAGTTTAATACAAGATGTTAAAAAGTCAGTGAACTCAGTTAAAAACTGTCCTGCTTGACCAGGAGGTCGGTAAATTAAAATAAAATAAAAGGGATTGATTCTTCAAATTTTGGTAAGTTGTAGTTCAAAGGTGTTGAAATGATCTGTGCTGACCAATTCACATGAGAATGTGTTTTTCCAAACAACAGCGAGACCTCCCCCACAGCCAGACAACCGTGGGGTCCCAATAATGGTACAGTCCCTGGGGCATAGTTCATTTAAATGAACATATTCCATATCCCTCTGCCATGTCTCAGTTAGAAGTAGAAAAGGCAATTTTTCTCTTGAAAATAGGTCATTTAAAATATGTGACTTATTTGCTACTGAGCAGGCATTGATCAAACACATTTTAATAGAGTCTGTGTTAGGAGCTTTAAAAGCTTTGGGGGAGCGAGAAATTAGTCGGATCACTTGCACATGATGGTGATCCTGACAATCACGAAGGCGTGACTGGTGGTAAGTGATTCTGACTGGGATGGCCATGGTAGGAGTAGCAGCCCCACCTAACCTCTAGACCCTCAATAGGGAGCTATTGGGGTCTGCATGAGGGAGAGGGCGTAAGCTAGTCTGGTGAGTGGAGGCTTGTCTGGGGGAGGTACCTGGAGAGCTGGATAGTGACGGCTGAGGTCGGAGGGAGGAGCGAAAAAAGTGATGAGTCATTGAGGGTGTGGAAAAAGGTGCAGCAGGTGGTGAGGTGGTGTGTGATGTCAACAGTCAGGCATGTGTAGTTGATTGCACGGCCTGAAAAAATTGCTGCCTTGTTTAACGGCCACATATTATACTCCTTTTCAACAAGTTTAAAAAAAGTCTCAGGGCTCCCCGCAACATGTCTGTGACGTTTCTTGCCAAACATCCACTCTGATCCTGTATTTGATCGTGCCTATAAACCGCAGAGGAGGGCAGAGCAATCTCCTGTTTGTGGGAGTGTCACCCACCCTGGGGGAGGGGTTACTGCCCATTGTTATGTCACAAAGGGAAAATCTCCAAACAGCCTGTTTGAGCACATATTTTCTATAAAGTGGAACAGGCAAAAGAGGGGGAGGATGGACTTATCTCATAATTGAGGGTAGTCTATGGACACATATTAGTGTTAGAACAACTAGGTAAAGTGTATTTTGCATAATAAGTAATCTTTAAAGAATTACATATTAAAGCTGATCATTTATAAATATAACTAAGAACAGAGGAAGGGGGATTATTCTTTTAAAATATGATTGTGGGTTCTGTTTCCAGTCTGTGATGATCTATGAATAAAGAGAAGCAGTCTATCAGACTTAATGGGAAATTTGCTTTTTTTATTAGAACAATAATTAAATGTTAATTGTTTTGTCAAGATTTGGTCTTATTTAGTTTTTTATTTCAGTATTTAGGTTTCCATGTTTTAATTTCTCCTGTTTAACCAAGTGTTGCTTGTTTCCCTTGTGTGTTTTTGTCCTAATGAGATGAGATGAGATGAGATTCAACTTTATTGTCATTACACATATACAAGTATAGAGTAACGAAATGAGGTTTGGCATCTCACCAGAAGTGCAAATAAGCAGAAAGTGCAAGAGTCTGTGCTATGTACAGTAATTACAAAATTTACAGATGTAGACAAAAAAGTGAATTATTAGGTATATCTGGATGGCTGGATTAATGGGATGCAATAAATATAAATAAATGCTATAAATAAGTAATGCTACAAAATAAGTGTATTCTTAGGATTATAATATACAGATTAAGGTGCAGTGAGCATACTATACTAATAATATACAGATTAAGGTGCAGTGAGCATGCTATACTAGTTTACAGATAATATAAAGAATATGGACATAATATGAACATACTATAATACAATAATACAGATGGATGAGAGATGTGTGTGTGTGACCAGGAGGAGTGGTGGGGGGATGATGGGTGTGAGGTGATATGCAGGGGAAGGGGGGGGGGGGGTCAGCAGGGTGCGGAGAGAGAGAGGGAGAGAGAGAGAGAGACAGAGTTCAGAGTTCGGGGGGTAGAGTTCAGTAGAGAAACAGCTCTGGGGAAAAAGCTGTTCCTCAGTCTGCTGGTTCTGGTCCGGAGGCTTCTGAAGCGCCTGCCGGAGGGCAGGAGGGTAAACAGTCTGTGGGCAGGGTGGGAGGAGTCTTTAAGGATGCCATGAGCTCGCCGCAGACAGCGTGTTCTTTGGACATCCTCAATGGCAGGAAGTGGACATCTTGTGATGCGCTGGGCGGTTTTTACCACCCTTTGTAGCGCTTTACGGTCTGCAACAGAGCAGTTTCCGTACCAGACTGAGACACTGCTGGTCAGGATGCTCTCGATCACACAGCAGTAGAAGTTCCTCAGTACAGCTGAAGACAGGTGGTGTCTCTTCAGTGTCCTCAGGAAAAAGAGGCGTTGATGAGCCTTCTTAACCAGACTGGAGGTGTTAGTGGACCAGGAGAGGTCCTCTGTGATGTGGGTCCCCAGGAACTTGAAGCTGGAGACAAGTTCAACAGCCATCCCGTTGATGTGAATGGGGTTGTGCGTGCTTCCTCTTTCTCTCCTGAAGTCCACGATGATCTCCTTCGTCTTGCTGGTGTTGAGGAGCAGGTTGTTGTCAGCACACCAGGCGGCCAGATGCTGTACCTCCTCCCTGTAGGCCGTGTCATCGTTGTTGCTGATGAGGCCAATCACCGCTGTATCGTCCGCAAACTTGATGATGGTGTTGGATCCATGTACAGGTCTGCAGTCGTGGGTGAAGAGGGAGTAGAGGAATGGGCTCAGCACACAGCCCTGTGGTACGCCTGTGTTGAGTGTGATGGTGGTGGAGCAGGTGTGTCCTGACCTAACATACTGGGGTCTGTTGGTCAGAAAGTCCATTATCCAGTGACGGAGGGAGGTGTTGAAGTCCAGGTCTCTGAGTTTAGTGTTTAACTTGGAGGGGATGACAGAGTTGAATGCTGAGCTAAAATCAACAAACAGCATTCGTGCGTATGTATTGTTATTGTCCAGATGAGTGAGCACAGAGTGCAGCGCAGTGGAAACTGCATCCTCTGTACTCCTATTGCTGCGGTAGGCAAACTGGAATGGGTCCAGTGTGGGTGGGAGGCAGTTTTTCAGGTGTGCTAGGACCAGTCGCTCAAAGCACTTCATTATGATGGGTGTGAGTGCTACAGGGTGGTAGTCGTTCAGGCCTGTCGGGCTGGAGTGTTTCGGCACTGGGACAATGGAGGTGGCTTTGAAGCATGCTGGCACAGCTGCTTGGGCGAGGGACAGGTTGAAGATGTCCGTAAAAACCCCAGTGAGCTGCTCCGCACATGCTCTAAGCACACGCCCGGGGGTGCCGTCTGGACCAGCAGCCTTTCGAGCGTTGATCCGGCTCAGTGCAGCGTGGACGTCTGTGGAGGTGAGTGAGAGGGGCTGGTTGTCTGCAGGAGGTCTGGTCGTGGTCTGCGTCTCTCTGTTGTCTCTATCGAAACGAGCATAAAA
Organism: Labrus bergylta; assembly: GCF_963930695.1. Taxonomy (NCBI): domain Eukaryota; kingdom Metazoa; phylum Chordata; class Actinopteri; order Labriformes; family Labridae; genus Labrus; species Labrus bergylta. The sequence goes on along the minus strand of NC_089201.1, from coordinate 10,292,652 downwards.
GTGATTTAGCTCGTTTAGGAAGGAGACATCTGTAGTTATCGGGGTGGAGTTTCTGGGTTTATAGTCACTGATGGCCTGGATGCCCTGCCACATGCGTCTGGGGTCGGAGTTGGAGAAGTGTTCCTCAACCTTCAGCTTGTAGCAGTGCTTGGCCTTGATGATGCCCCTCCTCAGGTTTACTCTGGATACGCTGTAGGCCATTGCGTCATCTGACCTGAAGGCGGTGTTGCGGGCCTTCAGCAGGAGACGCACCTCCTTGTTCATCCATGGCTTCTGATTTGGGTAAGTGGTGATCTGTTTCCATGTTGTCACACTGTCGATGGTGGTGTTGATATAATCCAGCACAGAAGAAGTGTAGGTGTCAATGTCTGTGTGAGAGCCCAAGGTAGCCTGAGAAGCAAACATACTCCAGTCTGTGTGATGGAACTTGTCCTGAAGTACAGAGTCTGTCCCCGCTGGCCACACTTTAATCGTTGTTACTGATGGCTTCACACGTTGGATGAGTGGGGAGTACTTGGGGATGAGGAACAAAGAAAGATGGTCTGACTGTCCCAGGTGGGGGAGGGGGGTCGTGGTGTAGGCTCCTGCGATGTTTGTGTAAACATGGTCCAGAGTTTTGTTTCCTCTTGTATTGCAGGAAACATGCTGGTGAAATTTAGGGAGCACTGTCTTTAAGTTTGAGTGATTAAAATCACCTGCAACTATAAATGCAGCCTCCGGGTGAGCAGTCTGTTGTTTACTGATAGCGGTGTAAAGTTCCTTTATAGCAGCTTTTGCATCGGCATCAGGGAGGATGTAGGCTGCAGTTACAATAGTGGAGCTGAGCTCCCTTGGCTGATAGAAGGGTCTACATTTAACCATGAGAAACTCAATGTTAGCTGAGCAGTGTCTCCCAATAATGTTTCATAGTTTAGTCTTTAGTGTTTCGTGTTTTATTTTGTAACTTTGTACCCTAGTGTTTCTTTTTGTTCTAGTGTGTTTTTGTTACTTTCTTGAGTTCTCTGTGTATCTTAAGCCCTATTCGCACGGGACTAGTATTACCTGGGGACCTCTTGTGATTTAGAAATGACCCCACCACGTCTGTGTTTCGTGCGGCACATTCGCATTGGGATAAGCGAAGTCTGTGTTTTAACTCAAATTTACTGACAATATCCCCCGGATATGATGACTTCGGTACTAACCCCGGTCACTTTATCCGGGGTGCAGCAAGTTGTAAACAGACATGGAGAGTCCGGCTTGTTACTTGAGTTGTCGGCCGTTTGTTACGCACACAGAGCTCAAACTGTGCATACACTTCCGATGCTGACTAGTTTCTCTGCGTTGATTCTACTCCGATCCCCGGCATCAGAAGCGTGCCTCTCGTACACTCCCCTTGTTCTTTCTCTCTCCTCACTCGCTCTGAGCCATTCACAGACAGACATACGCTACTCGTTTAACACAAGGCTCTGCGTAATCTATGCGTAAAAGATAGAAAAATGTAATGCATCTAATCATCTTTGGAGATTTTGCTCTTCTGATGGATTTGAGCTTGCTCTTTCTGCGAATGGGTCTCCATGCTGTGTAGCTAGATGAGACTCCTGAATTTGCACCCAAAATGCTGTCAAAACTTTCATTTATAATTTATAATAATTGCCAACGCAGCCTGCATAATTTGCATAAGTAAATGGCAAAAACCAAAAAACTACAAAAACCAAAAAACTACCCTAAATCACAGCGATGCCAATTCGCACGGGACTAATATTATCACATAACCTCTTTGTTTGGCGGAATATGGCAGGTAATTTGCGGTGGAATTTTTACTTTACAAATTACGGACATGGCAGATTCGCACGGAATTAAGATCACAGACAACCTCCGCATTTATTACAAATTTCTAGAGGTCCTCAGGTAATACTAGTCCCGTGCGAATAGGGCTTTAGTGTTTCTTGATTTACGTTGTAGTTCTAGTCTCCAGTGTTTCTTGTCTGGTGTTTATTCCTGCCTCTGTGTGTTTTCCCTCCAGTGTGATTGCCCTGATTGTCTTCACCTGTGTCATTAGTCTCACCTGTGTCTGATTACCCTATGACTATTTAGTCTCTGTGTTTCGTCCCCGCTGGGTTAGTTCATTGTTGTTTGTATGTTGTTATATGTCAGTTTTTGCTTGTGTGCCTCCCTGTTTTTGATCCCTATGTTTTTTTTTTTTAATTTTGGGATTAAGTTTTTGTTTGCCTTTGGCCTTTTTGTTTATTAACTATATTTAGTTAATTCTGCATGTGGGTCCAGTTCATTGTTTTACCCCTGAATGTGAGAAAATGAACTAACCAGACCATGGACCCAGCAGGATTATTTTCTTATGAGTTGTGTGAGGTTACTTATAACCTCACATGCCTAAGAAATAACTTAAAATATGTTTGCTGTAGCAAGGAAAGACTGGTAGCCATTTCCACGGCTCAAGAGGAAATTCTTTGAAGACCATGGCTCAAACACTTACTCCCTGAGTGGACTAGAGACTTTTTCTCTTCACCTGCTTCACAGTCCTGTACCTCTGAGACTGTTTGTCCTCAGCAGCCGGTGAACCAACTCCAGCCTCAGTCTAAGCCTCGTCATCCATGTGTTCCTGTTCCAGCAGAGCGCTCTCTGCCCCATGTTCTATTCCTGTTCCGGCAGAGCGCTGTCTGTCATCTTTGCCTGTATCTGATGAGCTGCGTCAGAGGTGGCCTCTCCTCCTGTGTCCTTGTTGGATTCTTGAATGAAACTTCCTGGCCTCCCCCTGAACTAGTCTGCCCGTTGAGCCGGCCTCCCAGCCGTCCACCAGAACTGTTCCCTGAGTTTGGTCGGCCTACAGGCTGTCCGCCTGACAGGCCGGAGTCCCTCCTCCGGACCCTCTCCACCCACCCTGTTTTGTTTGAGACTTTTTTTTTTTCGGGACGTCTGGGATCCGTCCCTTGAGGAGAGGGTTATGTCATGATTTGGTCTTATTTATGTTTCCATGTTTTAATTTCTCCTGTTTATCCTAGTGTTGCTTGTTTCCCTTGTGTTTTTGTCCTAATGTTTAGTCTTTAGTGTTATTTTCTGACTTCGTACCCTAGTGTTTCCCTAGTGTGTTTTTGTTACTTTCTTGAGTTCTGTGTATCTTACTGTTTCTTGATTTACGTTGTAGTTCTAGTCTCTAGTGTTTCTTGTCTCGTGTTTATTCCTGCCTCTGTTTTCCCTCCAGTGTGATTGTCTGATTACCCTGTGTCTATTTAGGCTGTGTTTCTTCCCTTCTGGGTCAGTTCATTGTTGTTTGTATGTCATTTGTTATGTCAGTTTTTGCTTGTGCTCCTGTGGTTCCCTCCTTTTTTTTTTTTTTTTTTTTTTTTTTTTAAAACATTTGGAAGTAAGTTTTTGTTTATTAAATATATTTAGTTAATGCTGCACGTGGGTAGTTCCTTGTTTTCCCCTGAAAGTGATACTGTTTGATATTCAGAAGTCTTAACTGCTTTCAAATTCTGGTAATACTTCAAATTTCAAGCATTTTGAGATCAGCTAATCAACATGTTCAGAACATCGAGACATCATACTATACGTAATGGTTCACAAAACCCCATATTCCACATTTCTCAAGAAAACCATATCTTGATTGGTCAATTGTTCTCAAACTAGAGAAACTTTATTCATTGGAAGAGATTTCTTAGTTCATGGGAGAAAAAAACACAACATCAATTCTTACCTCACCAGGAATGTCAAAAGGGTTTTCTTGTTGATTGTGAGCTATCTTTCAAAGCACATCGTGCCAAATTTAAGGTGATGTTAGGCTACTATTTGAGAAATAAACCCTGCTTTTCCCTCTAAGAAACTTCATGTGTCATCAACATTATTGCCTTAGTTGGATTATGGAGTTGTGCTCCAGCCAAAGGTTTACAGTCATTGGACATTGTGTGTCACTGTGCATTCAGTTGTTGCTGGTTGTGGATGCCTTACTCCTCACTGTGACTTGTAAATAAAATCTTGTTGGCCATCCTTGAAGGTATGCAGGTATAAACACTGCCTGAGTCTTATTTATAAAACTCTTTTTGGTTCAGCTCCTACTTATTTGTGTACATGCCTCCAAAGAACCAAAAGCCATTATGCCCTGCATTTATTTTTGCTGCCCCTTCAAGGACCTTTCTCCAGAATGATTTGAAACTGTCAGGTCTCATTTCTCTTGAAGCTTCGGCTGTTAAATTACAAAAAAGTGAAAACATTGAACAGTGCCTGTGTTTTTCAATTGTCATCTGTGTTCACAACGTCTGCACTTTATTTGCACAATTAAATTGTAAATAGACTTGAGCTTGTATAATGCTTTTACACAACTATCCATTCACACATGATGTTAGAGGCTGCCATGTAAAGTGTCCATCAGTATTAACTTAGCCCGTTCATTCACACCCCTCCCTTTTTAATTGTTGGTTTCTCGTCACTTATTGTTTGTAATCTGTAACTCAAGTTACTGTAATTAAGACATTTTTTGGGTACTCACTATTATGAGTCTATTTCTAAGCCTGTACTTTTACTCATACTTAAGTACTCAAGTAGTAATCTACTTAGTTACTTTCAAAATCAAAATTGAGTACTGAGTATGATTTGAATTTAAGGTCTAGTTTGTAAGATGTATGGGGATTTTTTTTGGCAAAGATGGAATAAAGTATTTCTGAGAATGATTTGATTATAGTTTAATGATCTGAGAATAACAATACTTTTGTTTTGGTTACCTAAGAATGAGCCCTTTACATCTGCAGAGGGAGAAGGTCCACTATGTTGCACCACCTAACAGTAGCCCTGAACAGGAAAACCAAACACTGGCTCTTTTACTGCAACTGCAGGTTGTCCTGCACGCTTGAAATGGGAAGAATCGGATACATTTGCAATCTGAAAGCTCACGGCTGACATAAAATCCAACAAACTGGTCCTTTAAAATTCAAAGTTTTCATCTGCATTGTTGTAGCCAATAAGGCTATTTGATAACAAAAAGGCAAAAGGAAACCAGAGGATACGGATTATAAACACTCCAAAATGCTGCAGCAGGTATAGCTGTGGTAACTCGCCACGTACTGACAATTTGCCACCACCGTTAAGCATTTGATACTGAAGCAGGTGTCTTTTAGCAGCTTTATCTCACATTGCCAGAAAGTCTTAACATGTGAAATGGGTTTTGGGTTGGGTTTGATGCAGAAACCAACTACTACTACACAACTACTTGGTTAGTTGAAGTCAATGTTTTGGGTTTCAATAACTTTGCTATGTTACAAATGTCACATGATGTCACTGAAGAGACTCAACACGAAACTCAAATTAATTTGTGATTTGAAAGAGACATGACAACAGTCACATGACAAAAAGGCCCTAATGTGCCTTACACTGTACATCTTTTATATCATCTTGGTTTCATTGGACATGAACCTCAGTCTCCTGGGTGAAAGTCTATCTATCCACCTCCACCTGCTTCATCTTAAGACTTTCTTGCTCTTTATACTACCTCAACAGTGTCTCATACAGCCACAGTGGTTTTTACATTGAAGTCACTTGAAAGCCAGGTGCGTCACTTTCAGACGTGAATGGCATCTACATGTCAAAGTATCCTGTTCTTTTTTGGAGTTCTCCAGGTAGCAAAATCGAGTTTCTCAAGATCGGGATAAGGGATTATCCCAATTTCTGAAATCTGGATATGATGTTTACATGCACAAAGACAAAAACAGTGTATTTAAAAACCAAATAAAAAAGGGAAACTAAAGACTATGTAAATGCAATCACTGAAACTCATGCACATGTATTTATTGGCTGCAAGCTGATTTTACAACAGTACTTTTCCTTTTTCAGTTCCGCTCCTAAACCAAGGGCGCGTGAAGGAAGGGTCACAGTTCAACTGTGATTTGTTGCACCACTAGTAGCAGTATAAATAATAATATCATACAACTTGTCTCAAGTGACACATAAGAGATACGTGGCAAACATTGTTAGCATTAGATTTGGACCAAGACGACCAACAATGTCCTTCTGCTACCAGGCAACTATGAAATGAATATTCTTTTCAGAAATGAAACACATATTCAGTCCTGCTCAAATTTCAGTGCGGAACTGCAACGTGTGGTCCTTCATCTTTTTCTTATAGTCTTCATCAAACTCTTCATTCTGAGCCACAGTGAAATGGTTCCTCCAATCACTAACCTTTCCTGAGGAACCACAGAGAATCTATCAGCTGTTATGACGTAGAATGGAGATCTGTTTGTATCATGTCACCCACATTAGGTTATTTACTTATAAGCTTACCTTTTCTCATGAAAGGAGAAATGTTGTAATCCATTACAGAGAGCGTAGAGTAGTTGACCATGCTGTTCTTCTTTATATTATCAAACTGAACTTTCCCTGCAACTATTTCCTTCTCCTCAACAGAAGGAGACAAACCAAGAAAGCTGCACAGTTTGTCTATTTCTCGTCCAGTATCCTGGAAGTAAATGATAAGATTTAATCATTGTTTTACTATAAACCAAAGTGAGAAGGAAAAAGATTGTATTACCTCCAGCAGATCTTCAAAGAACATGTAATGAAGGTTTGAATAAGTCTGCTTCTTCTTCCACCATCCGTTCACATGGTCATACCAGGATCCAAACACCACTGAGACCACAATTAGACACAAAGGAGTTATTACTTTAATCCAGTGAATATCTGTTCCATAAAAAAAGCTTTAATTTGTATCATATTTCATACTCTTTCCCTCCATGAATCTGTGGAAGAAGCTGTTCCAGTCTCCAGGCTCTGGCTGAGCTTGGTTCATGCGGTCAAAATGATAATAAGAGACCACGTTGTCTTTGGCATTGCGGGCCACGTAGATTATCTGCAGGAAGAGAAATTGGATAAATGCACACAGCATGTGCAGACATGGATCATGCTTTACATTTGGATGTGCAGGGAACTCTAGATTGCATCCCATATGGATTCAGGGATGGAGTACAGACAGACAGATCCGGGTTATATCTCTTCTTCTCCTTTGCGATTCATCTGTATCTTTTCTTCACTAAATTATTGTAAAAAAAAAAATGGCTTGTGGATTAAGAGTACGACTCACTGTGTGATTGTTCCGTATTGATATATTTCGTATACACTACCTTACTGAATAATAACAGGCATTATCCATTATTTCCCTGCACACATTACTTTATTCAATATACTACATCTTCACTTGTTGGAATGAAACAAGATTTTTTTTGTGGGATTGTTTTTTCACATTTCACCCTCTTAGGATTCTTCCAAAACTTTGCTAAGTCAGAACTTTGTGTTTCTGTGGCTGAAGATGGATGTACTGACCCTGCAGTTCTGCTCCCAAAAAGACTTTGGCACAAACTGGATGGGGAAATGAGTTTTAATGAGCCGAGGAGAGGTTGGCAGCTTGTCTGCTAGGTCTTTTCCTGTGACAAACAGAAAAAATGGAGCAGGCAAAACTCTTAAACTTTAAGATGCTCAAGAAGATAAACATGATACCATGTTAGAAACATGGCACTAATAAGGGCCTGTGTCCACTAACTGCTTTTTTTTTGCACTGGCAACACCTACAGCCTGAATTTCAATAGCACTTCTCACAAAATAGACTCATACACACCGTCATAGCCAGACTCCAGACTGACTAAGTGCCCCAAGCAAGGAAAATGTTGGGAGAATCTCAAAAAGTTGACATTGGAAGTGCTGCATTTTTAAAAATTTTGATTGGTCAAAAAGGGAGAAGAAGAGATATTGATGAGCCTGTATTTAAAAAGTAAAAAAGTAAAAAATAAAAAAAATCAATCAATCTGAGAGCGATGTGATAAAAGAATAAATTTGACCCTGAAGGCATTTTTGGTTTAGGAGTTTTGCGCTAACAGCGTTGGTTTTGTGAAGAAAATGAGGCTGCCAATGCAAAAAAGAGAAGAAAAGCACACTGGAAATAGGCCCTAAGAGAGACATGAAACCTTTTCATAAAATTATAACGTGCATTTCAAAGCTATAAAATGCAAACATGTTTGATTATTTGTTATACCTTTCTTTGAAGCCACGCGGGCTGTCTCCAGGAAAGGCACTCTTTCATAGATTGGGATGGATGTCTGACGCTCTGGAGCTGTTTGACCAAAATACAGCAGGTCGAGGATGTAAGAGACCCATGTTGTTCCTGAAAGAAAGATGGAGGAGAGAGGAGAGTAATACCCCATTTCCCCAAAACTTGTAAACTCATGTCATCTGATTCATAAAACACTTTCTGTCATTTGTGTACTGACCAGCTTTAGGATAAGTTGCAATAACTATGTCATCTGGCCTGGCCTGGAAGTTTTGAACGTTCTCCCAGTTGTTTGTGAAATAGTGGCTCATTGAGACTCCATGGAAATCAAACAGTTCTGGCCGAATTGAATCCATCTTTTGTGTAAAGAGTAAACTATGTAAACAAAAACATAAAATCAGAGAGTGGGAGAACTGATGAATGTAGCATGTTCAGTTTCAGACGCTGAGTGTTTTAAAAGTAAGTAAATATTCTTCGGAGTGTCATGCAAAGAATCTCACTCAAAAGATAAACACACTGTTCTGCCCTAGAAAGGCAAAAGGCAGTAACTTCAATTTTTTCAAAAATGAGTTTTTGTCATTTTTGGAACATTACAGATGTGCTTTATTATGTGGACAGATAGCTTGAGTCAATTGTGTTGTTTTTTTGAGTAAATAGTAGGTTGAATTTGCCTTAACTTCCAAAAGCCCTCGAGAAACCAAGGCAGAGTCCTGTAACTTCACTCATAAGGGTCTGTGCCTTATTGTAGCATCTAGAATGCTCAAACTGAGTTAAGGTCTTCTGCCTTTGTTTTACTGCGGCTCAAAGTGAAGTTACTGTTTTACTGCAGTGGAGTTAAGGTGTTATGCCTTTGTTTTAATATTTGTCATCAAGCACTTCTGACACACACCGTAGCTTGACTAAAGTGTAGCAAAGAAATAGTGTTGTATGTGTTATTTTAACCATGCAACCAAGTGAAATACAGTATCAAATGGAAGTTAATGCCTTTTGCCTTGGCATGACCCCGTATTATTGTACAGGCAATGCAAAGGCAGAGTACCTTAACTTTGAAATAAGGGTCAAAGGTCATGTTTGAGCTAAAGATTTTTATGAACATTAATAACAAAGAATTGCCACATTTCCAATATTCTGCCTGCAACTCATTTGGCTGGACAACAAAAAGACTTTAAAGTCATTTTTCTCAGTTCTACACTCTGGCGAGTTAAGGTCTTTTGCCTTTGTAGAGCCTTTGTTTTCACATATGCACTCTGGATAATATCTAGATATTTACAGGAGGACTTCTCCGGAGATTCTCCCGAACTAGCCGTTCACATATGCTCCTAACAGCGGGGGACTTTCCCTGTCAGAGGGGAGGGGGCGCAGGGGACAACGCGGAAGTAGCGGCCGAAGCAACAGAGTCCGCTACACAACGTTATAATGAGAATATTTGCCTTTATATCAATGCTATGTTTAGTCCAATGGAATGACAACATCCACAAAAGAGTGGAGAACAACATACTGACGAACAGAAAACATAATGCAGCCGTTTAATTACAGAGATCGTAGAGGTCGCGTGCAGACACTTTAGCCGGTCACTGTATATAAACGTCATTCTCTTTCTATTGGCTCAAGTTGAAATCTCCAGAGAATATGCTGCCGCGTTCAGACATCAGCTCCTCCGGATTATCTGTGGAAAAAATACTAGGGGTCTGGCTGGATAAACTCCGGGAAACATCGGAGTAAAACATTTGGCTGTTGCATTCCGTATGTGTGAAAAGGGTTTAGGGCAGTGTTGCTCTAAAAATTAATAGAAGAACTTAGAAACATACCTTGTGTGTGGATCAGACTGTCTGATCACTTGGGTCCCCTGAAAGGTTGCTGTATGAATCCAATCTATTATTATTATTATTTGTATTTCAGCAGACAATTACACTCTTCTCTTGCTCTTTTCCTGGAAAAAGCTGTCGTCCTATCTCTCTCAACTCATTGCATATCCCTGGTTACACTGTAACTGTTGACTCAAATGTCTATTTGAGGGTTAGGGTTAGCCTAACCCTAACCCTAACCAGTTAGACGAAATTCAAACTCCTCCCATCCTTTTAGAGTTGTCCTTAAAACCTAGTCCCTCTGAACTGTGGTTCAGTTTATATTGACAGACTGGAGCTGGTTTCAGATATTAAAACCTGGATGTTCTATTACTCTCATACCCACATTTACTACTGCAGAGGAAAATAGGTTTCTTTAAATATTACACATTCAGTCACACATTCACACTCAGTCTTCTCACCCTTTGGGAATCATCTAGCAGTTCATGGTTTCAACTGAAACAATCTTGCATCACAGTAATTCTCCTTTGGACATATCACTGAGTATATACCATTGACACGTAAAGTTGGGATGTTGTGTAAATTGTAAATGGAAACAGAATGTAATGATGTGCAAAACATAGGAAACCCATATTTAATTAAAAATAGCACATGTCCATTTTAGATATGAATCCAGCAACACTTTAGAAGAGTTGGGATATGGTCATGTTTACCACTCTGTGGAATCACCATCACCTCTTCTTTTAACAAATATCTGTTGGTGTTTTGGGAACTGAGGATACCTGCGAGTCGTTTCAGAAAGAAGGGCCCTCTCCGAAAAGCCATAGTTCAGTATGTGTCAGTCACAACTTTTTTGAAAGGTAGAGCTGGCAATTAAATCATAATGCACAAATATTTTTTAAGAAAATTTCATTTTCAGCATTTCATATGTTGCCTTTGTGCTATTTTTAATCAATTATGGGAATTTGATGGTCTACAAATCATCAAATTTGTTCTATTTATTTATTACACAACATCTAAACTTTTTAGGAAATGCAGTTGTAGATTTGAAGGTCTGTTCTTACAATTTAAGAAAATAAGATCAAACTTTTTTTGTAAAGTAACCTACTTTTGCACAGATACATGAATATATAACAATATTTTCATTCCATACCAGATTTGATGACAGTTAATTCCAACCAATCTAAATGTATTAGTTAGGGCAGTAAGCATTTCACGAGGGCTGATGTTTAACAGCGCTGGGACTGTGATATGTGTCACTTTACCTCAGTCACATTTTATGAAATTGCATGAGCAGCACTCTCTTCCATTCTTCTTGTGCTCAGGGATCTCCCCAATCACTTGTATGATCATGCTGCCATCTCCTGGACAAACCCAGGACAATAATGTGTATCAAATTACCACTCTTTGCCCTTTTGAGCATTTCACTAACTGCAACACAGAAATAATTCCTACTGGACAATTATGCAAAACCCTGAAATTCTTTGTTTCTGAAAGCTAGTTCTATTAATTTGAATGTGTAATAAAATAGTCTTCACAACTATAATAATGTGTAGTGTAAGTGACTTAAAGGTACAGGAGATGATCTTATTTCTCAAGACATTACTGTCTTTAAAGCCACAGACTCCATTGAGAAAAGATGAAGAAAGACTTAAGTTTGTCAGAAGAGCTTCACAGAGAGAAAAGGTATATGCTAAATCATGCTATGCTAACATTAAATAGACCTCTCAGCTGGCCTGATAAATTGTGTAACCTGTGTGCCCCTTGACAGAGTTCCAAAGAGACAGATGTTAATGTACACTTGAACCTGATCACAGAAGCACAATTGTCTGAAATCAAGCCAAGAAATGATACAGTGAGACTTTAATTATCCAACGTATGAAACAGTGGATGTTTGTTCCTATAGTTAACCTGTGACCAACGTTAAACATTAAGCTATTACCCTTTATCAGTCGGATGCTATTCTCTCCAGGTTTTTAAAGATTCATTATCACTTCAAAGAACAAACGTTGCCAATGAACAACTCGGTTTTTGATTACCAAAAGTTGTTGACCTCCAAACTGGGTGGTCAAAGTTCTGTCTGTCTGGACTGTCATCGTAATTGCAAGCAGATCTCCATAGAACATACAAACACTACTTAAACCAGGGGTCTCCAACATGATGCTTGAGTGCAACCAAGTTTTCAGACCCATGGCAAGAGGTTCACAGATATGTCCAATGAATTTGATGACATAAATGTACCTTCAAAGCGTCTTCCATCTTCAATTCAATCAAAAACATAGATGTCCTCACCCCAATAAGAAATTATCTGATAGGCTTATCAGCTTTCAATTACAAAGGTAATGCTCCTGTCAAGTTTGTCAATGTCTGACTCTGATCCTAACCAATCACAGAAATGTTGCAGAAACTTTAGTTACCCTAGCGTAGCCAAAGGTAGACGTTTGATGCCATTAGCGAGCCCATTTAGCCGAATTTATGATGAAGAAGGAAGGCGACCATGCCCAGAAAGAAACAGAAAACATTATATTTCCACAGTGATGGGAAAAGTGAGCCGCCATGCTGGAAATCCTGTCTCAGCCAGACGTTCAGTCAACCTAATGACATACTGAGAGCTGGAGCTGAGGCGAGTTTTAAACCTCTTGACAAACCCCTTCATCATGACGCCTTTCAAACAGGTTAGCTACCAGCCTAACTGTGGATAGCATGTATCTTTCATAAAATAAAAATGGATGCCTTATTAAAAAAAATCACCCTCTGTACAGTGTGCATGTGGACAATAACTAATCAGACTGATTTTTTTTTTTCATACCAGGCATTTATTTTTCAAGACCGGAGGTTGCCCGCTTGTATACGTTTAATGACTTCACTTAAGCAATGTGGTGTGAGTAGCTCTCAGCCACTTTCATTTTCAAAGTAGCTGTCTGGTGAAAGAACTCTGGAGACCCAATGTTACAGTGTTACAATTGTTACAATTCCCTAAGCAGACGCTTTTATCCAAAGCGACGTACATCAGAGAGCAAGTACTAATCCATTCATACACCACCGAAGCAGCGGAAGCAATGCAGGGTTAAGTGTCTTGCCCAAGGAGACACATCAGACATGTTGCTCAGCTGGGGTTTGAACCCTCGACCTTCGACTTTTTTACCGTTTAGTTATACAGTATGTTTCCTTTTGGGTTAGTTCTATACATATACAGAGCCTGTTCAGTCTTATTCACATTTCAGTGCGGAACTGCAGCGTGTGGTCCTTCATCTTTTTCTTATAGTCTTCATCAAATTCTTCATTCTGAGCCACAGTGAAATGGTTCCTCCAATCACTAACCTTTCCTGAGGAACCACAGAGAATCTATCAGCTGTTATCATGTAGAATGGAGATCTGTTTGTATCATGTCACCCACATTAGGTTATTTACTTATAAGCTTACCTTTTCTCATGAAAGGAGAAATGTTGTAATCCATTACAGAGAGCGTAGAGTAGTTGACCATGCTGTTCTTCTTTATATTATCAAACTGAACTTTCCCTGCAACTATTTCCTTCTCCTCAACAGAAGGAGACAAACCAAGAAAGCTGCACAGTTTGTCTATTTCTCGTCCAGTATCCTGGAAGTAAATGATAAGATTTAATCATTGTTTTACTATAAACCAAAGTGAGAAGGAAAAAGATTGCATTACCTCCAGCAGATCTTCAAAGAACATGTAATGAAGGTTTGAATAAGTCTGCTTCTTCTTCCACCATCCGTTCACATGGTCATACCAGGATCCAAACACCACTGAGACCACAATTAGACACAAAGGAGTTATTACTTTAATCCAGTGAGTATCTGTTCCATAAAAAAAGCTTTAATTTGTATCATATTTCATACTCTTTCCCTCCATGAATCTGTGGAAGAAGCTGTTCCAGTCTCCAGGCTCTGGCTGAGCTTGGTTCATGCGGTCAAAATGATAATAAGAGACCACGTTGTCTTTGGCATTGCGGGCCACGTAGATTATCTGCAGGAAGAGAAATTGGATAAATTACCTGAGAGCTTCTCATTAATTAAGACATCATTTGCATTTTTTTGACAGGTTGTACTGCTTGTCTAGCTTTTCAAACTGTATCTCTATTCACTTTGTGTGAGTGGAGCCTTTAACAAGCCAAAACTAGTGAGCTATAGTTGTGAAGACATGTAAGGAAAGGGTAATTTACATGGTTTCTAACAGCAACAATATGCGGACGTCTCTTCTCAACTGTACTCATTCTGCACTGTAATTGAAGCCAATGGCACAGAGGCAAATTAAACCTAGTATTTTTCCTGGCTGATTTGATAGCAATTGGATAGCTCTCTGCATAGCTGTTCACACCTTGCCAGATTATGAGTCTCCTGTGATGACTTTTCCAACTCCATATTCAATAAGCACTGAGCCTTATTAATCTTCAGCAGCCTTTTAAAGTGTTTAAGTGATACTAACAAACGGTGAGGCATCCCACAGCACAGAGAGGGAGTGGGCTGTGCTAATGTGGCAAAGAGGAGAAGGAGGGGGATTATGGCCTGATGTCATCAAGTAATAAAAAACTTGGTTTGATCATGAAGTCTGATGTTCCTCTACAGCTCTCTGATTATCGGAGAATATAAGGACTACGCTGCTGACTGGATTCTCTGTTAACACTGACATAAAGATCTGCGTGATTATCACCCAGATGCACATTACTAAACATCTGTCTCATTACTGCACTACATAATCATAAACTGTCATTAACTGGTCGCAGATCACAACTCCGCTGCACACAGCATGTGCAGACATGGATCATGCTTTACATTTGGATGTGCAGGGAACTCTAGATTGCATCCCATATGGATTCAGGGATGGAGTACAGACAGACAGATCCGGGTTATATCTCTTCTTCTCCTTTGCGATTCATCTGTATCTTTTCTTCACTAAATTATTGTAACAAAAAAAAAATGGCTTGTGGATTAAGAGTACGACTCACTGTGTGATTGTTCCGTATTGATATATTTCGTATACACTACCTTACTGAATAATAACAGGCATTATCCATTATTTCCCTGCACACATTACTTTATTCAATATACTACATCTTCACTTGTTGGAATGAAACGAGATTTTTTTTGTGGGATTGTTTTTTCACATTTCACCCTCTTAGGATTCTTCCAAAACTTTGCTAAGTCAGAACTTTGTGTTTCTGTGGCTGAAGATGGATGTACTGACCCTGCAGTTCTGCTCCCAAAAAGACGTTGGCACAAACTGGATGGGGAAATGAGTTTTAATGAGCCGAGGAGAGGTTGGCAGCTTGTCTGCTAGGTCTTTTCCTGTGACAAACAGAAAAAATGGAGCAGGCAAAACTCTTAAACTTTAAGATGCTCAAGAAGATAAACATGATACCATGTTAGAAACATGGCACTAATAAGGGCCTGTGTCCACTAACTGCTTTTTTTTTGCACTGGCAACACCCACAGCCTGAATTTCAATAGCACTTCTCACAAAATAGACTCATACACACCGTCATAGCCAGACTCCAGACTGACTAAGTGCCCCAAGCAAGGAAAATGTTGGGAGAATCTCAAAAAGTTGACATTGGAAGTGCTGCATTTTTAAAAATTTTGATTGGTCAAAAAGGGAGAAGAAGAGATATTGATGAGCCTGTATTTAAAAAGTAAAAAAGTAAAAAATAAAAAAAATCAATCAATCTGAGAGCGATGTGATAAAAGAATAAATTTGACCCTGAAGGCATTTTTGGTTTAGGAGTTTTGCGCTAACAGCGTTGGTTTTGTGAAGAAAATGAGGCTGCCAATGCAAAAAAGAGAAGAAAAGCACACTGGAAATAGGCCCTAAGAGAGACATGAAACCTTTTCATAAAATTATAACGTGCATTTCAAAGCTATAAAATGCAAACATGTTTGATTATTTGTTATACCTTTCTTTGAAGCCACGCGGGCTGTCTCCAGGAAAGGCACTCTTTCATAGATTGGGATGGATGTCTGACGCTCTGGAGCTGTTTGACCAAAATACAGCAGGTCGAGGATGTAAGAGACCCATGTTGTTCCTGAAAGAAAGATGGAGGAGAGAGGAGAGTAATACCCCATTTCCCCAAAACTTGTAAACTCATGTCATCTGATTTATAAAACACTTTCTGTCATTTGTGTACTGACCAGCTTTAGGATAAGTTGCAATAACTATGTCATCTGGCCTGGCCTGGAAGTTTTGAACGTTCTCCCAGTTGTTTGTGAAATAGTGGCTCATTGAGACTCCATGGAAATCAAACAGTTCTGGCCGAATTGAATCCATCTTTTGTGTAAAGAGTAAACTATGTAAACAAAAACATAAAATCAGAGAGTGGGAGAACAGATGAATGTAGCATGTTCAGTTTCAGACGCTGAGTGTTTTAAAAGTAAGTAAATATTCTTCGGAGTGTCATGCAAAGAATCTCACTCTAAAGATAAACACACTGTTCTGCCCTAGAAAGGCAAAAGGCAGTAACTTCAATTTTTTCAAAAATGAGTTTTTGTCATTTTTGGAACATTACAGATGTGCTTTATTATGTGGACAGATATCTTGAGTCAATTTTGTTGTTTTTTTGAGTAAATAGTAGGTTGAATTTGCCTTAACTTCCAAAAGCCCTCGAGAAACCAAGGCAGAGTCCTGTAACTTCACTCATAAGGGTCTGTGCCTTATTGTAGCATCTAGAATGCTCAAACTGAGTTAAGGTCTTCTGCCTTTGTTTTACTGCGGCTCAAAGTGAAGTTACTGTTTTACTGCAGTGGAGTTAAGGTGTTATGCCTTTGTTTTAATATTTGTCATCAAGCACTTCTGACACACACCGTAGCTTGACTAAAGTGTAGCAAAGAAATAGTGTTGTATGTGTTATTTTAACCATGCAACCAAGTGAAATACAGTATCAAATGGAAGTTAATGCCTTTTGCCTTGGCATGACCCCGTATTATTGTACAGGCAATGCAAAGGCAGAGTACCTTAACTTTGAAATAAGGGTCAAAGGTCATGTTTGAGCTAAAGATTTTTATGAACATTAATAACAAAGAATTGCCACATTTCCAATATTCTGCCTGCAACTCATTTGGCTGGACAACAAAAAGACTTTAAAGTCATTTTTCTCAGTTCTACACTCTGGCGAGTTAAGGTCTTTTGCCTTTGTAGAGCCTTTGTTTTCACATATGCACTCTGGATAATATCTAGATATTTACAGGAGGACTTCTCCGGAGATTCTCCCGAACTAGCCGTTCACATATGCTCCTAACAGCTGGGGACTTTCCCTGTCAGAGGGGAGGGGGCGCGGGGAACAACGTGGAAGTAGCGGCCGAAGCAACAGAGTCCGCTACACAACGTTATAATGAGAATATTTGCCTTTATATCAATGCTATGTTTAGTCCAATGGAATGACAACATCCACAAAAGAGTGGAGAACAACATACTGACGAACAGAAAACATAATGCAGCCGTTTAATTACAGAGATCGTAGAGGTCGCGTGCAGACACTTTAGCCGGTCACTGTATATAAACGTCATTCTCTTTCTATTGGCTCAAGTTGAAATCTCCAGAGAATATGCTGCCGCGTTCAGACATCAGCTCCTCCGGATTATCTGTGGAAAAAATACTAGGGGTCTGGCCGGATAAACTCCGGGAAACATCGGAGTAAAACATTTGGCTGTTGCATTCCGTATGTGTGAAAAGGGTTTAGGGCAGTGTTGCTCTAAAAATTAATAGAAGAACTTAGAAACATACCTTGTGTGTGGATCAGACTGTCTGATCACTTGGGTCCCCTGAAAGGTTGCTGTATGAATCCAATCTATTATTATTATTATTTGTATTTCAGCAGACAATTACACTCTTCTCTTGCTCTTTTCCTGGAAAAAGCTGTCGTCCTATCTCTCTCAACTCATTGCATATCCCTGGTTACACTGTAACTGTTGACTCAAATGTCTATTTTGGTTAGCCTAACCCTAACCCTAACCAGTTAGACGAAATTCAAACTCCTCCCATCCTTTTAGAGTTGTCCTTAAAACCTAGTCCCGCTGAACTGTGGTTCAGTTTATATTGACAGACTGGAGCTGGTTTCAGATATTAAAACCTGGATGTTCTATTACTCTCATACCCACATTTACTACTGCAGAGGAAAATAGGTTTCTTTAAATATTACACATTCAGTCACACATTCACACTCAGTCTTCTCACCCTTTGGGAATCATCTAGCAGTTCATGGTTTCAACTGAAACAATCTTGCATCACAGTAATTCTCCTTTGGACATATCACTGAGTATATACCATTGACACGTAAAGTTGGGATGTTGTGTAAATTGTAAATGGAAACAGAATGTAATGATGTGCAAAACATAGGAAACCCATATTTAATTAAAAATAGCACATGTCCATTTTAGATATGAATCCAGCAACACTTTAGAAGAGTTGGGATATGGTCATGTTTACCACTCTGTGGAATCACCATCACCTCTTCTTTTAACAAATATCTGTTGGTGTTTTGGGAACTGAGGATACCTGCGAGTCGTTTCAGAAAGAAGGGCCCTCTCCGAAAAGCCATAGTTCAGTATGTGTCAGTCACAACTTTTTTGAAAGGTAGAGCTGGCAATTAAATCATAATGCACAAATATTTTTTAAGAAAATTTCATTTTCAGCATTTCATATGTTGCCTTTGTGCTATTTTTAATCAATTATGGGAATTTGATGGTCTACAAATCATCAAATTTGTTCTATTTATTTATTACACAACATCTAAACTTTTTAGGAAATGCAGTTGTAGATTTGAAGGTCTGTTCTTGCAATTTAAGAAAATAAGATCAAACTTTTTTTGTAAAGTAACCTACTTTTGCACAGATACATGAATATATAACAATATTTTCATTCCATACCAGATTTGATGACAGTTAATTCCAACCAATCTAAATGTATTAGTTAGGGCAGTAAGCATTTCACGAGGGCTGATGTTTAACAGCGCTGGGACTGTGCTATGTGTCACTTTACCTCAGACACATTTTATGAAATTGCATGAGCAGCACTCTCTTCCATTCTTCTTGTGCTCATGGATCTCCCCAATCACTTGTATGATCATGCTGCCATCTCCTGGACAAACCCAGGACAATAATGTGTATCAAATTACCACTCTTTGCCCTTTTGAGCATTTCACTAACTGCAACGCAGAAATAATTCCTACTGGACAATTATGCAAAACCCTGAAATTCTTTGTTTCTGAAAGCTAGTTCTATTAATTTAAATGTGTAATAAAATAGTCTTCACAACTATAATAATGTGTAGTGTAAGTGACTTAAAGGTACAGGAGATGATCTTATTTCTCAAGACATTACTGTCTTTAAAGCCATTGACAAAAGATGAAGAAAGACTTAAGTTTGTCAGAAGAGCTTCACAGAGAGAAAAGGTATATGCTAAATCATGCTATGCTAACATTAAATAGACCTCTCAGCTGGCCTGATAAATTGTGTAACCTGTGTGCCCCTTGACAGAGTTCCAAAGAGACAGATGTTAATGTACACTTGAACCTGATCACAGAAGCACAATTGTCTGAAATCAAGCCAAGAAATGATACAGTGAGACTTTAATTATCCAACGTATGAAACAGTGGATGTTTGCTCCTATAGTTAACCTGTGACCAACGTTAAACATTAAGCTATTACCCTTTATCAGTCGGATGCTATTCTCTCCAGGTTTTTAAAGATTCATTATCACTTCAAAGAACAAACGTTGCCAATGAACAACTCGGTTTTTGATTACCAAAAGTTGTTGACCTCCAAACTGGGTGGTCAAAGTTCTGTCTGTCTGGACTGTCATCGTAATTGCAAGCAGATCTCCATAGAACATACAAACACTACTTAAACCAGGGGTCTCCAACATGATGCTTGAGTGCAACCAAGTTTTCAGACCCATGGCAAGAGGTTCACAGATATGTCCAATGAATTTGATGACATAAATGTACCTTCAAAGCGTCTTCCATCTTCAATTCAATCAAAAACATAGATGTCCTCACCCCAATAAGAAATTATCTGATAGGCTTATCAGCTTTCAATTACAAAGGTAATGCTCCTGTCAAGTTTGTCAATGTCTGACTCTGATCCTAACCAATCACAGAAATGTTGCAGAAACTTTAGTTACCCTAGCGTAGCCAAAGGTAGACGTTTGATGCCATTAGCGAGCCCATTTAGCCGAATTTATGATGAAGAAGGAAGGCGACCATGCCCAGAAAGAAACAGAAAACATTATATTTCCACAGTGATGGGAAAAGTGAGCCGCCATGCTGGAAATCCTGTCTCAGCCAGACGTTCAGTCAACCTAATGACATACTGAGAGCTGGAGCTGAGGCGAGTTTTAAACCTCTTGACAAACCCCTTCATCATGACGCCTTTCAAACAGGTTAGCTACCAGCCTAACTGTGGATAGCATGTATCTTTCATAAAATAAAAAATAATATAATAATAATAAAAAAAATCACCCTCTGTACAGTGTGCATGTGGACAATAACTAATCAGACTGATTTTTTTTTTCGTACCAGGCATTTATTTTTCAAGACCGGAGGTTGCCCGCTTGTATACGTTTAATGACTTCACTTAAGCAATGTGGTGTGAGTAGCTCTCAGCCACTTTCATTTTCAAAGTAGCTGTCTGGTGAAAGAACTCTGGAGACCCAATGTTACAGTGTTACAATTGTTACAATTCCCTAAGCAGACGCTTTTATCCAAAGCGACGTACATCAGAGAGCAAGTACTAATCCATTCATACACCACCGAAGCAGCGGAAGCAATGCAGGGTTAAGTGTCTTGCCCAAGGAGACACATCAGACATGTTGCTCAGTTGGGGTTTGAACCCTCGACCTTCGACTTTTTTACCGTTTAGTTATACAGTATGTTTCCTTTTGGGTTAGTTCTATACATATACAGAGCCTGTTCAGTCTTATTCACATTTCAGTGCGGAACTGCAGCGTGTGGTCCTTCATCTTTTTCTTATAGTCTTTATCAAATTCTTCATTCTGAGCCACAGTGAAATGGTTCCTCCAATCACTAACCTTTCCTGAGGAACCACAGAGAATCTATCAGCTGTTATCATGTAGAATGGAGATCTGTTTGTATCATGTCACCCACATTAGGTTATTTACTTATAAGCTTACCTTTTCTCATGAAAGGAGAAATGTTGTAATCCATTACAGAGAGCGTAGAGTAGTTGACCATGCTGTTCTTCTTTATATTATCAAACTGAACTTTCCCTGCAACTATTTCCTTCTCCTCAACAGAAGGAGACAAACCAAGAAAGCTGCACAGTTTGTCTATTTCTCGTCCAGTATCCTGGAAGTAAATGATAAGATTTAATCATTGTTTTACTATAAACCAAAGTGAGAAGGAAAAAGATTGCATTACCTCCAGCAGATCTTCATAAAACATGTAGTGGAGGTTTGAATAAGTCTGCTTCTTCTTCCACCATCCGTTCACATGGTCATACCAGGATCCAAACACCACTGAGACCACAGAACATTACAATAAGACACAAAAGGAGTGTTAAGTGTGATCCAGTGAATATCTGTTCCATAAAAAAAGCTTTAATTTGTATCATATTTCATATTCTTTCCCTCCATGAATCTGTGGAAGAAGCTGTTCCAGTCTCCAGGCTCTGGCTGACCTTGGTTCATGCGGTCAAAATGATAATAAGAGACCATGTTGTCTTTGGCATTGCGGGCCACGTAGATTATCTGCAGGAGGAGAAACAGTTAAATTAATCCAAGAGCTCAACATTAAATACAACATGATTGGCTGTTTTCCCCAAAGAATATCTTAATTGACATGATAGACAAATTTACATGTGGTGTATGTGCAATGGGTAGCCTGCTTTTTTTAAAGAAGGCCTTGCTTATTTCAGCAAAACAATGCCAAAACCTATTCTGGACATGTAGTATGCCATTGAGCAGCTGAGATCATACATGAAGCAGGAATGGTAAAACAGTGGAGATTCAAAATAACAGAAATTGGTTGCCTCAGTTCCCAAAATGCTTACAAAGTGTTAAAAGAAAAAGGGATGCAACAGACAAGTAAACACGACCCTGTCCCAATTTTTTGAAACATGTTGCTGGCATCAAATTCAAAATGGGCATAGATGGGCATGCATTTCCAAAAACAAAGTATTTTAATCGGTGTAAAAACTGGCAGGTGCAGGACATCAGGCCATGTTTCCAAAAATGTAAGAATATGAAAAAGAGAGCAAATTCTAAATTATAAAAGTGAAAGAAGGGGTTCATTAAAGTAAAGTAAAATAAAGAAAAACTTACATTTGTCCTATGATGGACAACATGGGCATACCAGGTGTAACCAGGGTCAAAATGTTGTGTGGGATAAGTGTTCATATTTACCCCATTTGGATACTATGTAGCTGACTAGTTTTTCTTTGTTTTGTTGCATTAATGTTTTTGGAAGATGCACTTACCCTACAGTTCTGCTCCCAAAAAGACTTTGGCACAAACTGGATGGGTAAATGAGTTTTAATGAGCCGGGGAGAGGATGGAATATTGTCCGCTAGGTCTGTTCCTGCAAGAAGATGAAGGAATAGCATAATAAAAGTCCTCATCCTTCAAAGTGAATAAGAAGCTTCTTGACTGATGCAGTCTTTTAAAGAAAATGCAACTTAATGGAAACATAACAACATGAAAAGGGATAGGACACTTTTGAAAATAATTACAAAATTCACAACATTGAAATCACAACATTGTCTGCTCCAGCCTAAAAAAACAAGGATATTTGTTTGGTATACCTCTGTCCAAACCTGGGAAGTCAATATCCAGGAAAGGCACTCTTTCATAGATTGGGATGGATGTCTGACGCTCTGGGGCTGTTTGACCAAAATACAGCAGGTCGAGGATGTAAGAGACCCATGTTGTTCCTGAAAGAAAGATGGAGGAGAGAGAGGAAATAAAATCCTGATCCCCAGCCTTTATAATCACAACCTTTGATTCCTAAAACATTTAAATCTGATTGAATTGTTTGTTCACTGACCAGCTTTGGGATAAGTTGCAATAACTATGTCATCTGGCCTGGCCTGAAAGTTTTGAACGTTCTCCCAGTTGTCTGTGAAGTAGTGGCTCATTGCAACTCCATGGAAATCAAAAAGTTCTGGCCGAGGTGAATCCATCTTTTCTTTAAAAAGGGAGAACACTAGGTAAACATAGAGAACACAGGATCAGAGAGTGGGAGAAATCAAACTGCAAAGAAACTGAGATTCCTGTCTCACCAGTTCAGCCTCCTCATTTAACCCCAAATAACAACATGCTGTGTGCCCTGTGGCAGGCACTGATCAATCATTGGGAATTGTCCAGCAGTTTGCTTGGTTTGAACTAAAGCCATCTGGCATTATTTTTCTTTTTAATGTGTCACTGAATAAACTCCATAAATGTTCTCAGTTTTCTTTTTAGATTAAAACCTATATTCTGGCAAACTGAGAACATTTAGGTCTGTAGTGGTCAGAGTGAACTTCCGGTTTCAAAAGAGTTCAGATAAAAATTCTTGGCCCGTTTTCAAATAACTTTTGTACAGAGAGAGGGGAGGAAGTGTGGACATGGGAGGAAGTCTGTGTGTATGTAAAAGGTCACATATTATGCAAAATACAATTTACCTTGGTTTATTTACGTCAATATTTATGGAGGACTAAAAGTGCCAAAATGAAATATATAAATATATAATTAATTAAATCATTAAATGTGTCATCAATTATTTAATATTGGAAATAAATCAACAAATATATAAATAAATATCTAATTATTTAAGTAATTAAATGCATGTTATTAAATAATTAAATAATTATTTAAATGTGTCATTAATTATTTAAAATTGGTAATAAATAAATAAATAATTTATGAAATACATAAATAATTAAATAAATGTTTAAATAATTATTTAAAATGTTCATTCATTCTATGTAAAAACACATCTATTTATTCCACTATTTATTTAATTATTTCATGTTTCCTGCTCCAGCAGTGCATCATGAAATAATTTAATCTGTCATCCTCTCCCATCAAACTCAGTGGGCGGGATTAACGCTGGAGTCACAAACCATTGCTTTGGTCTTGCAGGGTTGCCAGACTAGGCGATTTCCCGCCAAACAAACAAACATGGCAGCAATCACAGAGGATCTGCATGAGCTCTCATGTGAGTTGATAACAGATATTTTAGACCTGGCAGAGAATGTTGACGCTGGAATTTCGGACTCTGAACATGTGGCTAGCAAAGCAGAGGGATTTATTGAAGTTCTTGGAGTTATTTCCGCTCTCTCTGACTAATAATATAGAGTATACGAATAAATGGATGTGTTTTTACATCCCCTCCCCCAGGTGGGTGACACTCCCACAGCTAGGTGTTTGTTCTGCACTCTGAATCTGGCCTTCTTAACGTTAACAAAAGGGAATGGAGCGAGAAAGCCTGAGCCACCCAAACCCCTCCAGAGAGGGGCGTGTTCGAACACAGCTCACTCGCATTTAAAGATACAGCCTTTAAATTTGAAAGGAAAAATGATTTGACCTTAATCGTAATTATCGATATCAAATGATATGACATTTTTAGTCCTGTACTGTAACCATTTGGAGGGGCTTCATTATCAAAGTTCTCTTTTCAGCCCCTTGAACTACAAGATGGTGCCATTACATGTGTTGAAGATATGGCACTGGCCTTGAACCCAGGTGAAGAGTGATAACTGTTAAAAAACGGAGCCAAACTCGCATGCATCACAACCACAGCTGCCAGAATAATTGGTCTCCCCACACCCAGTCTAACAGAACTGAACAACAGGGCCATCAGATGCATTGAACCCTCAATAGAATAGAACATCACACACACGGTTAACATCCACCTCAACCCACGTCCCTCAGGACGGAGGTACAGAGCACTGAGGTGCAGAAAGGCTTGCATTGGGAAAAGCCCGATCCCTGCTGTTATTGCTGCCCTGAACAAAAGGCCTCTCTGAACAGAGTGGGAAGTTTTGATTGTTTTTTTTCAACTTTGTTTGTTTACACAAAACTTTACACCCTGTTTTGTGTATGTACTGTTCTTACAGAACATATGACCCAGGTTGGGTAGAAATTGAGAGGAATTCAACTAAAGTTGGCGTCTAAATTTGGTCTAGTGCCCTCTGGATCAGTTTTGTCCTACCAGTGCCCCCTAGAGGCAAGTAGGGATAATATTAAACATTCCAACGGCCAAGAATTTCCCCTGCTGCCTTTTGAGGGCTACAGATTTCAAGCTTTGAGTTTGCACCTGACCACAAGTAACATTACCATTTTGAGAGTGTAAAGATTTCTCATTAATCTCTGCTGCCAAGACCAGGTAACAGTCCAACAGCCATATGGTTCCAGGTACAACATCCAAGATTGACTGCCAGCAGCTTCAGGAAGGCTTGCCATGTATGTGATTGAATTGTCAGCAATAGCTCTGGCATCCCGCATTCTAAAAGGACCTCCACAGACCCTGTCAATGAAAAGAGGTCTGATACAGGAGACTGAGATGGCAACGTTTTTTACCCTACATAAACTCCACCTTTTGGACTGGTGGAAGTGAAACATTGTGATAATGAGTATTTGGGCTTTCGGACTTGCAGAAATCTCCTGATATTTGCAGGAGGAGCTGTATGTGTGAACGCAAACAACCAGATTTTTTGTTCAGACTTCACTCGTTGAGACCTTTTTCAAATCTGAGTGAGTTGATGTGAGAACGCGGCAGGATTTTCTCCGGAGAACTCACCTCCAGCAAATGGGAGTGGGGAGTGATGTTTGTGACATTTTTTGATTTTACCATCAACAGTTGATGGGGGGGGGGGGGGGGGGGGGGGGGAGCAACTTTACTTAGGAGGAAATGAAGAATGGTTGGGGACCTTTGCAGAGGTTGGTATGGCTGTAAGCGAGCGGCAGACTGTGGCCACTGAATATGTTTTAACACCATATTTATTTGCTCGAACATGTAGTTCTAATTATTTCATTAATCAAGTGTACTCTTAAATATATATTGTACACTGAAAAATAGTTGGACCTACTTGTTGCTTCAGTTGGTAATTAGCAATTGAATTAAGTGTTCAAGTTAGATTAAAACAACTGGATTACGTTTGATGTAATTAACAATTTGATTTATTTCAAACAAACAATTTGCATTCATTGGAATTAAATCTAAATCAATTCAATCAATTCAAATGATTTCAACTCAATAATTTGCTTTGGCTAGAAAATATCAACTTCAATATGAATACAACTTTTACACAGAAAGCAGTTTAAAGTGATACTTCATGAAACTTGTTATTTTTTGAGATGTAACCATCATAGTTTTCTTTTAACCTGCCTCTCTGAATATGAACAGTTCATGCCTTCGTTCTGAATGCTTGCTTTCTTACTGGGAGGTCTGAAGTCCTCCATACAGGTTTTGGACTTTTAGAGACATCTCATGCTGCTCCAGCTGTATGAGAATTTTCTGGAACACTTCAGAAGTGAAACAAATAGGTTTAGGATAGTCCAAATTAAGTCCATAAGAAGTCAAACCATAGCAGCAGGGCACAAGCAGAGGCTACTGAAGTTATTTTATGCAGCGGCTGAACAGCCTCAATGACAAGACCAATCTTCAGATGGCTCCTGCAGTCCTTACCCCTCCTTCCCAATGACAAAAATTGCCATCGTGTTTTGCTCCAGGGACCTCTGAGCATCATCTCCTACTGAGTCCTACAGACAAGTACATGAATAACTTGTATCATTGTAACTTGTAAAAATGTATCATATACTGGTTGAAAATGTGGGAGTACCCTCAATGACTTCTCGAGATTAAATAAATGTTGAACAATTTAGTTTGGGGGGGGAAATTAGCCTGTAACTTTAAACTTGGTAACGTGACTATGTGAGATCTCATTTGGTCAAGCGAATTTATTTGATAATTAAATAACACATTGTAACAACTAAGGGGCCTTTTAATATTTGGAAGTAACACAGGTGATTTGATCACAAAATATAATTAGGTGTTGAATTTGATTGATTTTAAGAAAATGCCATTGGAAAGACGTTGACGTGATGTCATGCACCAGAAACCTAAATGATTGGCTTTCACTGAAATGACAATTGCAGTTTGAGGGTCTGAGGTACATCACCTTCTTCCAAGCCTTCTCTGAATCATTTAGGTGTTCATTGGCAAACTTCAAACGGCCCTGTACATGTGCCTTCTTGAGCAGGGGGACCTTGGAAGATGTAGGATTTCAATCCGTTACAGCATAGTGTGTTACCAATGGTTTTCTTGGTGACTGTGGTCCTTGAGATCAATACCAAGCTCCTCCAGTGTAGTCCCACTGAATGACCACAAGGGTTCAGTCTACTAATACCCCTTTTAAAAACTCCATACTGAACTGTGGCTTTTCGGTAAGACTCAGAATTTAGGCACCACTTCAAAATGGGGTATTCACTGTGAACTATATAGTAAGTGGTGTGTTATTTCAGACACAGGTAAAATGAAAAACATAACAGAATCACAAAGGAAAGGAGAAGATTTCAGCAAAGGTCTTTGTGAGACATAATATAACATGAAGTTCTCGCTCATAATTTTTCTTGAGCACAGTTCCACTGCCATCAATCAGACTGTAAAGACTTGACAATAGATTTTGTAATATGACTGTTTCAAATCCACATCTATTTGTTCATGTGACATTTGACTGTTACACTGTCAGTTTTCTGACTGTTCAGTGCTCAGGTAAGACAGCAGTATTGAATTCTCTGCTACCCCTTAACAAGGAGGCAAATGAACTGTTCTTTACCACCAGGTGTTACCAATCAGCAATCACTTCCCTCAGCAACTGAGAATCATTGAAACAGCAGCTCTGAGCTCACAGAGACACCACAGAGAGACTGTGAAAAGCTGAAGTTTTGATTGCAGGTATCAAAAGGTTTTGGTTGACCGTCAATGTTTTATTTGTCAATCTGCAACATTGTTCCTGAAAAACCTTCTTGTTTTTTATGTTTTGCAGCCTCTTTGGGACAGTTGAGATATTTTTCTTTAACTGTATCCAGAATTGACTTTATAGCAGCAGAATGAGGTGAGTAAATGGCTGATGTATTGTGATGTTTAAAACTATGTGGTGTTTATTTTTTAAAGAAGTTTGGCAGATTTCATGTCTGCTGATTGGAAGCATCACCTGTGGGAGAAGGTAAAATCCAAAAGTCCAATGATGATTAAAATTCTGTTGGTCTGAGATGAATTGTAGATAATGTGTTTTATCTTTTCCCCCTTTAGGCTCTGGGTCAGACAGTGTTGTACAAAAGAGGCCACTGTCAGCTGTTGGGTTTTTTTGGGATTCAGGAAGAGGGGAGAGTTCTGACCTGGACAGCAGCTCCTCTATACCAAGTCTACACAACCAAAGCCCCAACATGGCTGTGGGTAAAACCAACATGTTGGTTATGGGGCTGAGGTCTACACCAGCCCTGAGATTGTTAAATATGGGGTTGCTTATGCTCTGCTCCAGGCGGCAGCTATGGCAGTAAATATGTTGGCGCTTACGAACCGGAGTGCTCTTATGTGTCTGTTTCTGCTCCTCGATGAGAACTGGAACTCTGGATCGGCTACAGAGTACGGTGCAAGTGTTGGAGAGCCTCAGCCAGTGTTCAGTGACGTGTCTGATCTGAAGCCAGTCTACTCCTTCAGTTCTCGTACACGCTACTAGAGAGGATGAGCAATGTTTGCTCAAACCGGCTACAGCCCAGGATCTGCTGTTCTCCCACCCATGCCAGTTTACAAACCCCTCATGAAGACTGTTTCTAAGCAACTCAGTCCTGCTAAAGCTCCAATTAAAAAGAGGTTACTAATAAAACTCCAACTTGCTTGTGTGCTGGTTTTGCTGACTAGTGTTTTCTCTTGCAGGTCTCCATGTTTGGCTGTCTGACTGATTCTTGGTGTTAATGCTTGCTTGAATACCAATCAATTTTTTGTAATGGCATCCGTTGAAGAAATTCCCTCCTGTTAAAGCACACCTTAAAATGGCCACTTAGGTCTGGTCTTTAACAAAAGAAAAACAAATGCATGACTTTTTTTTTTTTTTTTAAATATGCAGAGGCTTATTGCAAGGACCTGTGCCACTTGAACAACCCTTGCTGCATTAAAAAAATGGCCCTCTGGAGAACCTACTAGTTCTAAGCAGGCAAGGGCTAGAATGTTCTGACCAGTCCTGGGCTTTCACACTCTAATGTGAACATGTAAGTTTAACAGTTAAATCAGAAAAAATGCTGTGACTGCATATGTAATCAAATAATTGGTTACATAACAGAAATGCCCAACTAACTATTGCCATAACTCTGGGTTGCAAATAAGGGGACATGATGCACCCCTTGGTCACATGAAATGGAGTAACAAAGTGTAACACAATAGCTTGCAAGTATTCAAAATGGAATGATTCAAAGGTTTCTTGAATAAGGTTGGCTGAGCAGTCTGTAAAGTCAAAGGTAATACAACTATTTTCCTCTGCTTTTAGCTGAGGGTTACAACCCTCTGGAGGACTGCAGAAGAATTTTTGTTTGGAAAGTTGTGCCGTTTCTGAATTAAGAGGAACACTGTTAATGCAGATTGTATTAGATCCTACCTAATGGTTTAAGGTGTGGGGGGGGGGGGTGGTTTCCACAAAATATTAGTAATCAGTAAAAAGCTCTAAAATCCCAAACTGAACTTCAGAAAGTAGACATTTTCTTCAGTTGCAAGATGTTCAAACATCACATTTAAAGCATTTTCCTCAGTGATTACATTCAAGTTTGGATGATTTAATGGCCTTGTTAGTCAATCTTGAAGTTGCTGTCATTGTATCTACTTGATAAAGGGAGGTTTGACCCTTGATGGCATTCAGTACATGTACACAGGTTGATTGATTATGGTCAATTGAAATTACAGTGGTTCCCTCCCATTATGACAACTTTTAAGACACTGAACCAACTCCTTTCTGGGACAGTGAATGCCACCATAATACATTTTCATGTCACAGACCCTTAAACATTGGTTTAATCTTACAGGCTCACTTGCAAATCAGACAGTACATTTTGGAACAGAGAGTCTTAGCCTGAAGTCATTCAGCACTTCATGCTGGTTACAATAAAGAGCAAATGGCTTAACATCCCAAATGTTCAGTCACATCTTTCACTGACAAAGATCATGCCAAAACAATCCAATTACTGAGGCAGTTGAGATGCTGCTTTGTACATGGGGTGCCAAGAAAAAGTTCAGTGCATGAGCTTTTTTAAATTAAAAAAAAACACACCCTTAAGCTAGACAAATGAAGGTTGTACTTTTCAGCGGCTGGCAACGCTACATAAACACATTTCTATCGTGTTGCAATTGGGTTCAAATGATTCCCTTCAATCCATTTGCAGTTAAGACATCTTACAAAGCCAGGTTTATGAAAGCCAGTTTATTAGCATCTTATCACAAGGCAACAATGGGGAAAATCACCAAACTCAGATCTGTAAGGCAACAACACAGCAAGTTAACTTTGAGCAGATCGCAAATATAAGGAACCATAGTTATGTGAAATGACTTGCATCTTACCAGAGGTTTTTTTTTTTTTTTTTTTTTTCAGTCACCTCCTTTGGGTGGAGCTTGAGGAGGACTGCTTTGTTCTGGAACAGGCTTCATGAGGGGTTTGTAAACTGGCATGGGTGGGATAACAGGATCTCCTGGGCTGTAGTGGGTTTGAACAAACGTTGCTCTTCCTCTCTGGTAGCGTGAACGAGAACTGAAGGAGTAGACTGGCTCCAGATCAGACACGTCACTGAACACTGGCTGAGGCGCTCCAACACTCGCACTGTAGTCTGTAGCTGATCCAGAGTTCCCGTTCTCATCTCGAGGAGCAGAAACAGACCCGTACGAGCCCTCTGGTTGATGAGAACCAGCATAGTTACCACCTGTAGCACTACTCGCATACCCATGGGAAGGTGCATAAGCAAACCCATAGTTAACAACCTCAGGGCTGGTGTAGACCTCAGCCCCATAATATCCACCAGTGTTACCCTCAGCCGTTTTGGGGCTGTTGTAAACAGCTATAGAGCCACTGTAGCTGCCAGGACCAGTACTGAAAACAGAGCGTGGGTTGAGTTGACTTGGTAGAGAGGAGCTGCTGCCCAGGTTAGAACTCTCCCCTCTTCCTAAAGCCCAAGAAGCAGGACCTGGCAGTGGCATGTACAGTGTGTCTACTAGAGCAGCATTGTCTGACCTGTAGACTAAAGGAGGAAAATGTTTACAATAAGGTTAACTGAAAAAGTACAAGTCACAGTCTTCAGCATGGCAAATCATCTTACCTTTATTTACAGGACTACAGGAGATGCTACCAATCAGCAGACAAATCCACAACATCCTACAGACACAACTCGTGTTAGGTTTAGATCATAGGAAAGACTTTGCCGAAATAGTCAACTACTTACATCATTTTGGTGTGATAAATAGATAGCTTCTTGATATATCTTGACTTAAGAAACTGCAGATGAAATGGAACAATATTAAAACAGTACAGAGAATTTAAAAATAACATCCTTCCACCAAAAATGACTAAAGTCACACCTGCTGCTGGTGCTGTGTGTGTCTTCCAAGAGAGCAAAGCTGTCATGCCTTCATTTGACTCAAAGCTGCTTTTAAAGTGTTCTCAAGAATCACTTAATTGGTGCTAATTATGAGCAGCTGTTCACATCAACCAATCAATTAGTGTTCTGTAGGCGTCACTCAAACATTCTTTCACCTGTTTAACATTGTGATATGGATGTCATGAATCATTGGTTGGTACTCATAAATTAAGATTGAACAGAAGAGGTTTGTGCACCGTACGTGAATTTTGTCTGTTTGGAAAGTATGGCAAAAAATCAGAAGAATATGAGGCAATGGGAATTGGAACCAATTTGCTGCTGATTTAATTCAATCTGGGACACATTTAAGACTTGTTAAACATAACAAATTATGTCAGATGACTTTATGTTGAGTGACTTTTAAAATGTTCACATAGAATCCAAAATAGTTGATAGCAGCAACTTTAATTACATCTTTCCATAATATGAATAAAGTTTTCATTTAAATATAAATTAACTCACATTATTACATTTTACCTGGCTTTATTTTAAACTATATTTCAATATTGGTAATTTTGGGAGAAAATTGTAACCAGAGGAGTAATGCCTAATTATAGTAGGAGGACAATTAATATATATTTTATTAAATTTACAAAATTGCAATGCAATGAGAAATGTAAAAAAAAACTCTGCTCCCAATAGGAAACGTGACATGGCTGCTCTCTACTGTACTGCGTTCTGCCCTTTGTCAACAAACCAATCACCGTCCTTTTGGTTTTATAATTCATACTGACGTCTGACCATCCGTCCAATCAGCGATCACATCCAGGGATAACAACACCTCACCCTCACACGGGGACCTGGCCACGCCCCCTCAGTGTTGGTTTTCGTTTGACAGCCTGTGGAGTTTCTCGGGAGTCTCCTACACTGTGACGGGTTTAGTCTGGATATTCGTGCGTTTGAGGCCGCATTTCAACCGATCTCTCAGGATTTTTTTTGTTCTGATAATGGAATAAGAAGTCATCATGGTGGTGAATTCAGTGCACTGGTTTCGCAAAGGGCTGCGTTTGCATGATAATCCGGCGCTGCAGGAGGCCCTGAACGCGGCGGACACGGTGCGCTGTGTTTATATCCTCGACCCGTGGTTTGCTGGTGCCGCTAATGTGGGAATCAACCGATGGAGGTTTGTGATTTAATTCAACCTGGGACACATTTAAGACTCGTTAAACACAACAAATGACGTTTACACAATTTGTCAGATGAATTGTTGTTGAACACATTACCTAATAAACGAGCAATGCTTGATTTTTAAGGCTTAGGCCTCCGCCCCACGCAGATAGCTAAAGCTAACTCTTTACGCTAACTCTTAGCTTAAATGTATATATTGCCGTGCTAAGCCCAACACCAAAACACGAACAGCCTTTTGACATGCGAAATAAATGAAAACTGTTCACAACTAGACGATGGCCATGTTTTTATGAAAGTATTAGTGTGTACGCGTACTCTTGGCAAAGAGGTGAACTAGTAAACACGCGTTAGATTTGTACTAAAGACATGAATAATATTAGAAAGAACAAGTCCACAATGTTGACAACTTGAGGTGTTTAGTGCAAAATACTGAAAAATGGTCACGGTAGTAACACGCAAACCTCAGCTTAATTATTGCATTTTATGTAAGCAACCTGTTGGATTGTAATTATGTAAAAACTGGATGGCGCAGTATGTTGTGGGCTGAAGGCTTCACTGTGTTTACATCTGCTGCTGACACGCAGACAGACACTGGACAGATGTGATGAATGGAGGTTTCTTTTTGAAATGAAGGATTTCGTGTAAAGCTTATGATCTGATATACATTCCTGGTGAACATGAAGGATTAAATAAGGGCTTTTGATGGTATGATTTTAGTCTGACAAATAAAGACGGCTTGATGATCACATTAAATTTCACATTAGTAATGTATAAAATAACAACCTAATGTTTTTTTTTTTTTTAAAACTGACTTTTGCAACAAAAAACCCCAGTGATCTAGTGGTCTGTTATCAAGGAGGGAGAACTACAGTCTTAAGAAGTCACTAGATGTTGTGTGAAGACACTTGAGAGTCTTGTTATTGATCATTGTTAACAGATATCTGCAGAGGAATGTAGATAACAAATGCAGTTGTAGACTTTACCTCCCATCTCCATTCTTGCACCTCATGTTGTCATTTGGACTGTAAACAATGACCAACAGACCTAAGAAGTAGAGATGCACCGATTGCAATTTCTGTGGCCTTCTGCAATTTTCTATTTTTACCTGGTTTGACCAGCTGATACAGATTTTTCGCAAGAACCGATTTTCTTTCTTTATAGCACTACAATTGACAGCAAAAACAAATGATTTTTGGAACTCTTCTGTAATGTCAATATATTTTTCTGTTCATAGTAAAACACTGACTGTGAAGTAACAGTTAATTCCCCCCCAAAAATTAAAAACTCCAAAGTTTACATGAACTTTTCTCATTCTCACGCTAATCTAATCTCCACTGGAACATCTGGATTGTCAAACCCTGTGTTACCTGTATTCTCCTGTATTTATATACCATACTTTATGGCGGGAATGTTTTTACATGTGTAGCCTAAAGTAAAACCAAACAAAGGTATTAAATTATCTTTAAAAATAAAACATGAATCACCTTCTCTGCATTACATTTTCACATTCTAGAAAGATTCAAACAGCCGTAATAAAAAATCTTTTTAATGTAACTCATTAATGTAACAAATGATAGAAGCAGAAGTGTACTGCTTCACTCTCTTTGGCTGAATTCTCATGAAGAAATTATCAATTTACAGACTCTTACCTGTCTGCCTCTGAGCGGTAAGAGTTTGTATCATGTTTATTTTTTGTTAATTATCAATATTGATTGATAATATTTCCTACAAAGTGATTCTTCACTCTCATACACTGAGGTTGTATCATTTAAGTGTGCCTCCTTAGCTAAATAAAATTAAGGGGATTTTAATTAAATTATATTTGAACCTGCTTGCTCCCAAATCCCGCCATTGACAGAGAGGTACTCTAAAGCCAAGAGGAGCAACTGTTTATCCTCCTGATGTCAAACCTTTGATGGGCTCCTCACGTCTACACTGCTGTTATCTTGTAATGTGTGTGACTGTCCATTACTGTTTGTATTGTGTTGCGCACGGCATGAAACGACTCGTGTGAGTGTGAAAACGGCACAAAATGGATTATATTTCTGAGGACCAGCAGGCCACTGGTCAGGGCCGAGCTGGCTGAAAGTCAGCAGGTTCCAGTAACCCACTAATCTATTATACACCTTTGATCAGAAGCCATAAAATACAGGCCTAACTCTGTATTATTATTGTCTGACAAATAGTTGTCAGATAAGGTTAATAAACTGTGAGTCCTTCTTGTCTGTTTGGATGAAAGGCTGGTTGATAAATGCTTAAATTAATCAGTGTCTTAGTTTATTGTCACATTTGTCTCAGTAATATATGTCTGGATTGATTTCAGTTTTGGAGAATTAACAAAAACAGTCCACTGTTTAGTCCATGAATGAACCATTTTCTTCAAACCCAGTACAACTTGACCATCACAGTTTGTCAATAGAAAATTAAGTTATTCACATTGTGGTTTCAAACTTATAATTCTAAGTTTACCTATCTGCTGATTAACAGATTATGACAAGATTTCAGTCGATGACGATTAAATTGCTAAATTGTGAATGAATGATGAAAGAGTGTCACAGGAAGCTAATTAGAAGGTGCACTAGTGTGACAGGTACTACAGATGGTTGAACTATCAACCCTCCTATGCTGCATTTCGTCCTCTGTGTGTTTAGCTGTATCATTCCTGACTCTAACATTCAGTTTATGTCCATAACATCCAGTGTGTGTTGTTGCACAGGTTTCAAATACTTTGCTATCTTATCACTGCTGAGAAACAACCAATACCTCACTGTTATTCATGCTGCTATGAAAGTGGGGGATATTTATTCATAAGGTACATTTCTCCTCTCTGTGTCTGTGTGCAGATTTCTGCTGGAGGCTCTGGAGGACCTGGACAACAGTCTGAGGAAACTCAACTCCAGATTGTTTGTAGTCAGAGGACAACCTACCGATGTTTTCCCAAGGCTTCTAAAGGTCTGTATTTCTGCCAAACACCTGTCTTCCCTTTGTCAGAGACCAAAACTGGAAACCACCCAGTAAACAACCAAGGTTCTGGACCAGGAAAACTGCACAGTTCTCTTTCTCTTTAGAAAAAAAGCTTTATTTCTGATGACTGCTGCAAAAAACTGCAATCTGGGTAATACGTTTCCAGCCTGATGTTGGCAGCATCTGTTTGAAAGGTGCAGGTACATTTACTGCTTTTATTACGGTTGTTTGGTAAATGTGGAACCGATATCATATTTCAAGTGTGGGCTATTTACTCATGTCATGTGAAATGTCTTTGGATTATAAAGCCTTTAATCATGCGTCCAGAATAGCCATATTGCCTAGCAGCCAGCTAAAACCTTTTATAAAGCATTACACTTGCACTGGAATATAAAAAGCTCAGTTCCCTCCATCATTTCTGATGCCTTATGAAAAAGGAATCCAGAATCCTGTATAAAGTTGCTAAGGAGATGAGAATATTAAAGATGAGCTTTACTGAAGGGTTAATAACTCCTTTTAGCTCTTCCAGATACACCAGAACTGAAGAACATCCCCTTACATTGGAAAACCAACTTGCTCATAAACTGTCTGGTTTTACTGCATGTCCCAGCTTCTCACCCCTTACCAATTCAACATCAAACATCCCCCTCTACCGCCTGTAAACCACCTGGGGGGGTGCTCTCCTGAGGCAAGACATGATTTAACAAAATGATGCGGACAAAGCAACAGCGTCTGCTGTACGATGTTATAGGAGACATTATTTGCCTTTATATAAATGCTGTATGTAGTTCAATAGAATCATTATATCAACTAAAGAGCGGAGAAGAACATACTGGAGAACTGAAAACATAATGCAGCAGTTTAATTACGTGCATAGAGATAGTAGCCGTCTCATGTATTGTCGTGCACTGAATGCAGGGAATAATTGTCATTCCCCCTCCAACTCACTCGAGGTGAATTCTCCTGATAATATCCTGCTGTGTTCTCACATAAGTTCACTCCGACTTTCTACTTGAAATAATAATAGTGCAGGTGGGTGTATTAACTCCAGATAAAGTCCTAGGGAAAAACTGGCTGTTCATGTGTTCACACATGCAGCTCACCCAGAAAACTTCAGGAGTTTTGCGCAAGTGTGAAAGCACTACAAGACTGTAGCCCTTACAACATCAATCAAGAAAATCCTTATTTACTCAGCCTGTTTGAGGCAGACAGGGTTCCTCTTTAGTCTTCCTCTTTATTCTTAATAAAAGGAACAAAGCTAGAATGGGGGTGGTTTTTGTCAGCAGTGGAGGTAGTGGCATGCTGTTTTATGGAGTAGCTGTAATGAAGGGACAAGGCTGTGACACATTGAGGGTGTGTCTGTGTTAGCAGACGTAGCAACAAGGAGTTGTTGGCTTCTACAGCAGTTTTTGATGAATCTTGAACAATAGCTCTGCAGTAGTTTTTTTTTTCAGGGTAGAAAATAAGAAAAGATTGCATAATAATGGACCTTCTTTATATAGTTACTGTGGGAACATAAACAAGACACAAAACTTTCCCCCACACAGTGGAAAACCACTGTCTAACCGACAAACTGAATTGGTTTACTGCAGGTTTGATACTCACACGTTCCCCTCGCCCAGTCCAACATGAAACAATAACCTACAACCTCCAGAATCCACTCACCCTTCTCCTCCCGATGTAGCTGTTTGGAGTAGCCACATGACACGGATCACTGTTATTGTTGTAAAACGGTCGCCACACCTAATAATTATGATCTTCAGCACAATAGAGGCTGGTGCAACTTTGTCCGAACCTTCTCGGGTCTTGTTTCAAATCCACCTTTGTCCCAGACCATACTGTGTAAAATCACACAATGAATGGGACAGCGATATGCTGCTGTTGTTTGGTACTAGAGCTGATGAAATGACAAGACTTCTTTATGAAATGACTGTAGGAAACCCTAAGAACAAGTCATTTTGTGCTCTCAATAAATGTTGATAATAAATAAATGTTGATGTGAATCATAGTTGAGGCTGGAATTAATAACAATCACAATTTTAAAATACTCCTATTTACTTTTTTAAATACTCAGAATGTTCCAAATTGAAATGCACAATAGTTGATTTAGGATTTTAGACTGACACATCAGGCAGTCTATGGATTCATCCCTAGCCCAGCCAAAGTTACCTGAACCCATCCTGCTCATCGCACTCATCACTACCCATTAGGAGTCGCCTATAACACAACATTATGGATGCAAACTCAGGACCTCTCAGACAACTACGCTTGTACAATTTTATCCAGATGTTTCCAATTACCCTAACTTGAGTACATGAGCGTAAGTTTAGCCAATCATTACTTAGTGAGAATTAGGGGTGTAAAGGTACACGTACTTGGACCGTTTCGGTACAGGGCTTTCTGTCCAGTCCGCATGCGGACCGATCCGAGTATGCGCGGAACAAGATGCTTTAATCTGTGTTCCCACACGGACCGCAAAGCAGAAGCACACCTCAGGGTGGAGGAAGGCGGCGGCCGCTGTTATGGGACAACTTTTAGTTAGTAACTTGTGAAAAACATAAACTGTGCAAACTCTGCAGATTATATAAACTAAAAGGTGTCACTGTAATTAAAATTATATTTTTACATTTAGGCTATATTAATTACTTAATTTCATTCTAAAATGCTTTATTTCATTCATATCTTTTATTTATTGGAGACTCTTTTGGTTGAAGGATGCAGCATAAGTTTATTATTATTATTTTTTTACAATGTTTAATTTAAAATGTTATTAAAAAGTAACCTGAGCAGGGGTACAAGTCTGAACTGTCGATGCTGCACTTAGCCCAATGTGTAAAAGGGAAATTCTAAATGTTCCTAATGAAGAAAAAAAAGTGTTGCATCAGGTCCCTTTACTGTACCGAAAATGTACCAAACTGAAGCTTCAAAACTTGGAACCGTACCGAACCGAAATTTTTGTGTACCGTTACACCCCTAGTGAGAATTAAAGACAATGAATGGATTACATAGTGCCACAAAGGAAGGCTCTTTTTACGGCTGGCACAGAAGTTCACTGTCTTGACGGATCGCCCCATTACAATGCACAAACAACATCTCTACATGCTGTGAATGACTTGGACTGGGAGATGTGACCTGTGAGTTCATGATGATGCAGTGTGCTAAGGAGACAAACTTTTTGTAATGGGGATCTATGTGTTCATTATGCTGATGAGTTCTCCCCTTTTTTCGCGGTTTAAAAATGGACTTGATATTCCACAGAATGATAGAGGATCAACAGGCTTCATTATCAAACAAATGTTAATATCACGTTCATCTCTTCAGCCCCTAATCACTGGCCTCGGTCGCTTTCTGCTGATTGGTAACAATTTGCTGGTGTCCCTTTGTGTACTGAGTCTGCGTCACGTTTTGTGTATCATCATTTAATTAAAGGTTTAATGAGCTTAATGATGCTCAGTTGAGATTTGAACATGAGGTGAGAAAGTCATGATTCATTTGAATTAAAAAAGATAAACACCTCAAAGTCTCCATTGTAATCCCATGCATTAACCCATCAATACACCACAAGCACAAGTGGATAGGATAGCCCTGCAGAAAATCTCCAAAACCTGGAAACCCCTCCTTCCAACTATAAGGACCACCTAACCTGCATGGAATTAATTGAAAATCCCACTTTTTTGCCCCTCACCTTCTACAACAGTGAACAAATACCTGCCTACACCAAACTCCCATACACCCACCTTCATCTGTGAAGAGGATGTTTGTCAGCTTTATCGACCAGAAGAAGATCTGGCGTTGTGCAAAATGAGCAGAAGGCTTGTCACCATCCTGCCTCCAGTCATTGCTGAACAGCTGAGCTGACACTTTTACACAGCCTGTTTAGAATGTCAATGCAGGGCCTTTATTCCACCTTCTTTGTGCCTTTAGATTGTGATGGA
Source organism: Labrus bergylta (assembly GCF_963930695.1). Taxonomy (NCBI): domain Eukaryota; kingdom Metazoa; phylum Chordata; class Actinopteri; order Labriformes; family Labridae; genus Labrus; species Labrus bergylta. The sequence goes on along the minus strand of NC_089201.1, from coordinate 10,253,178 downwards.
GAAATTAACCGAGCCTTGTTTACGTCTGTGTAAACGATGGAACCTACTGTATTTCTAAATACATCAAATGCTCTGTCACTCTACTTTTGTAGACAAAAACATCACAGGATGAGATGACTGCTGCAGGCCAGTTGCACTGACATCTGCGGTCATGAAATCCCTTGAAAGTCATAGGCCCCTCTAACGGATATCACAGGCGCTTACTGGACACCAATGAGTTCCCCTTTAAGGACAATTTTTTTTACTGATCTTGTTTTGGATTTCAAATCTGTGCTCTACATCATCAAACCTACACTCTACCCAGGACTTGTTTCTACACAGTCAGGAAACTGGCAGCAAATATGGCCCATGATGCATCACATCCTGTTACAACTTCTCCCCTCTGGTAGGCACTACAGAGCTTTCAACGACACAGGAACAGTTTTGCGCTCTGTTTTAATGAATGACACCAGTAACACTTTGTGAGGAACAATCTCTGCAAAATAATTCTAAAGTATCCTGTAATATTTATGGCACTTGAATCAAAATGCTTATTTCACAGACGTACGACCACAAGGAGACATGTAGTTTTTGCCTCTGGGAGGCAGCAAGTGGCAAGAAAACATTGAATTATTTTGTTTAGCTTTTTAACTGAATGAGTTTTATTCTTAGAAGTAGAGGTGGGATATGACCTCAGATTCATATCACTGTATTTTCATTTGCTTTTTCTGGTAACGGTTATATCACAGTATTAGAAGGGCCTGAGCATATGAAAACATTTACACAAAGAATAAGCCTGTTTGATGGGATATCTATCTCATCTCTTTGCATGAGACCGAAGAAAGATTCTTTTTAAAAGTCACTGTGCGTTAAGATCTCAGCAGCTTCTAACTGAATCTGTGTGGTTTTAAGTTAAGTTTCTCTCCTGCAGAGATGTTTGAAGCTGCTTCCGAAAACCCCACATATGACTTGATCATAATAATGACTCGTCTCTACTGCATGACAAGTGGGGACCTTCATTGTGAAAGATTTTGCGGGAATAGAATGTCTTAATGAATAAAGAGTTGACGGAGCTACAATTAGCAGAGATTTTCGACAGCGTTGTCGTCAATTTTTATTCTTTACAGCGCTCCTTTGACTCAGACACTGCCCACTTCTTATCATCATCTTGGACTTAATACAAGCAAGACATGAGTTGAAACACACCTTCAAGCAGGTAGACATGTTGTAATGGAGATGCAAATCTGTTCCTGCACAAAGCCTAAGTCAAAGCCCCAGACAGAGAGAAAGAGACGCACAGCAGCAAGCTTAACACAACTTAATGCTGAGTGTTATTTGCTGAAACTGGGAGAGGAGAGAATACAAGTGTACCTGATAGCTGTGCCACAATTCACTTTCACTGTAAACACTGACAGGACAAGGAGGAAAGGCCATTTAATCTGTGTGTGACCGTGACCGCTGGCTCTGCTCAAGCAGGAGACCGGGGGTCTCAGTCTGAGACACAGTCACAAATCACTATTACATGCTACTTATTTATAGCATTCTTTAATTACCAGCCACTGTGGCTTGTAGGTTGAGCAGTGTTGCCTCATGTTTGTGGACCAAAACAAAACGTCTGTGGTTAAACTGGTGATGATGGTATGGCAAAAATCACAACAGGTGATGGTACTGATATGGGTGTCCTGCTCAGCCGTACTTAAAAGCAAGGGCTTGCCAATTTACATACCCATAAATTAAAGGGCAGTGTAATTCTTCATAAAGAGCAGTGTAAACCCATCTGGCAGATTTATGCCTAACTGCCAACACGTCAGGTTTCTCCCATATTTTAAGGCCATCCTTAAACACTCCCATTTGTTAGTCTGAAGTTACCAAAGTTTCCAGATCGTCTCGCACTCAAGATAAACAAACAGTTCATTATTCCATATGTTTTCCCCCGCGACCTCGCCCACTGCGACAACGCACAACCTTATTCAAGGTGTGTGAGCACAGCTGCACTCTGCACAAGCAGAGGAAAGGAGACACGGAAATACTGTAGAAAAATACATGTGACAGATTTGATACATTTTTGTAAAATAAAATGGCTTAAATTGAGTATCCACCTTTTTATATAAATGTACATTTCCCACAGTGATTTGTTTTGAACCGTTGACCGGCTCTATCTGTCTTCCAATAAGGTGCTGAAAACTTGAGTTCTCTTTCGTGTCGAGACTATTTCTCCACCCCGTTACAAAAACTTATTTTTAAAGGAATTGCTTTCATTGCAAAAAAAATAACATTGTTAATGTTTGGCCTGCATGTCCACTGTTGCTAAACACATCCAACACCAGCAGCACACACACTCTACAGAGTGTCATAGTTTGCATCTTAATGTGGCACTGAACTGAGAGCTGACGCTGACCCTGTTAACATTTGTAAGATTCCCTGATGAGATTTAGTTTCAGGCAGGGAGGAGCAATGAGGTGCTCACCATGTCTATATAACAGCCTTTTACATAACACACCAGCAGTTCTCGATTATATATTATAGACTGCAATAGTCTAGCTCTGCCAATAACAGAACATTTGGGTGTGAAAGTGTAGACTTTATTGTGATGGACAAATGAATAAGAATATAGCACAATAAAGCTTTCCCTCCTTTGTTTTTCAACAGAATGACCTGGTACTGTTTGGTGTATGTTCAGGGGGCTATTAGATATCCTTTGACCCTTAAAACAATTCAAGCAGAGCAGTAATGATGAGGGATTTTTTTAGGACAGCCCTTCCAGCATTAATTACCAACCCTTCACACAAAAACACATTTTTCTCAGACATGGAAAGGAAATATTGAACTCCACCATTTTTTAGATGTGTGTGTGTGTTCAACAAGATTTGTCAGTCTTACTCTGATGAACTCCAGACTCATGAGACCACTTGAGAGGAAGAGTCACGGTTAAACTGAACATTTTTGAGTGATTAGCTGAGACACCACAGACGTGACCCTGACTTTGTGAAACACCTCTGTGTGTGTGTGTTTGTAGCTGCAGAGTGTTCACACACAGCAATACAGGAGCTACAGCATGGCATGCTGTTAATGTTTTATCTCGATATCATCTTTATCAGCAGCATTGAAATAAGCTATTTTAACTTCTAATGATGGATGATTAACTATTGGGGGATTTTTTAGTATGAATGTACTTGAATGGTGCCATGATATACATTTTTGATTGTGCTTGTCTCACTACTGGGCTAACAATATCTTTCCTTCTCTTCCGGTCTCTTTTTTTCTTTTTTTCTTTTTCTTCCCGTGCCCGACTGAAGGAGTGGAACGTGACCAGGCTGACATTTGAATATGACCCCGAGCCTTATGGGAAGGAGAGGGATGGAGCCATCATCAAAATGGCTCAGGAGTTTGGCGTGGAGACCATTGTCAGAAACTCACACACCCTCTACAACCTGGACAGGTGCGTGAAAGCCAAACACACACAAAGTAGCCATTGTTCTTGAATGTTTTACACTCAACACTGAGATCAATAACGCCTTCAGGCACCCGAAGTATAAACTTTAGACAAAAATGTGTCAGGTACAATCATCAGGCTCTCGACTCAGATTAAGTAGCACTTGTACTTTCATGGACATTTTTCATTGGCTCTCAGCTGACCAACACAAGCAGGGCTCTAAATAAGTGTTGTTATATTTTCCTGAGTTTAGCTTTGCAGTCTGTGTTTTTTTTTCTTGGTGCGCAGTGCAGAACTGACTGTCTAACTGCTATTTCATGAAGTTTTGTTGATTCAGATACCAGAATAGGAAATGCCTCTGTTACAGAGAAACGTGCTGTTGGCTGTCAATGAGTATGCCACTCATTTACTCATTTGAGCTTACAGATTTTTCACAAATCCTTTTTGAGGGATTGATTTGATAATAATTACACAGACTGTTTTTAAGTGTATTTATGTTGTTGTTTGATCCGTCACCTTAAGGTTGTACAGATTTTAGGGACGTGACATATTTGAAGATGCACCATGAAATTACATCGGAACGGGAAAAAAGCATAGAGGCACTGTATGAACTATTACAACAGCTTTTCACTGTTCACCCTTTGTGTGTTGACCTTTTTGTTCAGCGTGTGGGAGGAGCATTGTCCATACAAACTGGACAAAGTTGTTACACTAAGCAGCAAGATAACTGGGAAGTAAATGTGCAGCGTTTCTTAACCTGACAGTCAGACCAGTACACCCTGAGGTTAGCCAACAAGATTACAGCAGACCCTGTGCACCCCCCTTTGGTCTGAGTGTGAACTCATGACTTCAGGGCGCAGGTCCAGAATGCCCCGGATGAGGACTAAAAGAGGCATCACATTGTTTGTACCAGCTGCTTAATAAGCTCTCATCATACACTATGAACATGGCACTCTGCACTTTATTGAACTTGTTATTGAAACCTAACCTAATCATGTGAAGCTTTAATGCTCTGTATGCTTTTGAAGTCTGTCGTCGCTTGTATTGTTTTTTTTTAGGCTCTCTAATTCCCCTAGAGGCAATAAAGGTTTAATCAAATATGAAAATCACAAATCTGACCAAATATAGACTTTAAAGAACTCTTAGAATATTACAAATATTGTATCCATGTTTCTACATTCAGAATTGTATTTATAAGTTTTGTGTTTACTTAAAAAAATGTTATGAATGAATGACGAAAAGGACCTCGATTCTCATGTGGCACAGACTCTAGGGATACAAAGGCACAAGAAATGAAACCATGATAACTAAAACAGCTGGAAACAGCTGAAAGAGCTTTTAGTCATTAAAAAAAAAAAGTCAGAAGTCCACCTTTTATACAAGAAGATATTAGAATGATACATCTGTTACTACAGCGTCACACACAGCAGAGCCCTCCGGTGGTCATGTGATGTGACTGCAGGTCACACCCCTGTCCATGTGCTGTGACAGGGTGCCCGCATGAGTCAGGTGGAAAGGAGTGCCAAAGGACTTTCCTCTTATAAAAACCCTCTCTGTGTCTTGTGCATGGAGGGCATTGGGACTGACAGTATTACAGCACCGTATTACACAAACAGCCTCGTAATATTCCAATTCATTATGTAAGAATACTGAACGAATGGATGAGGCAGCAGGAGGGAGCTTCACTGTGTGTGTGTGTGTGTCCACGCTCTGGTGAACATGTGCCCAGCTTACCGGGCTCATACACAGTGGCCACAGTGAATTGACCAATAGGAAACTATCCTTGCTGTGAATCCACTAACCAAGGAGCGAGTACGGCCTCACAGATATAGAGTTGTACAAGGTAGAAACTATATATACAGAGCTTCACTTTCACTTGAAAAGGAGACAGAAGGCTGACATATTTTCCTTAAAGATGGACTCTTTACAGCTTTGGAGAAATTTAAGAGGTTTTTCTTTTAGCAGGTACAGCTTGTTCACGTCAGTCTGTCTAGCCTTCCTGCTGTCCAACTCTTTAATCCAGGCGTATACTGATGTTATTCATACATGGTCACTGACAATTGCTTATGATCTCTAAACCCCTTAACTTAATTCTATGAACAACATCAGCTCAAAATGCTTTACGATGTTTACAGGGCTGCAGAGGAATTATAGTTTATTGTGGAAAATGTGATAATATAGATTTAAATATCATCTTTCCAAAGCAAAGAATCTGAGTAGACTTCATTAACAAACTAGTGAGACGTAATAAAACTAATAAATGTTTTATTTCTCATGCGCTAACAGCTTTATCTGATCGTTTTAAAAGATACAAAGCAAAGTCTGCTGCAACTTGAACTCCTATTTCATGTGATTTTAAAATATGTACTATTCATTTATATTGATTTTTAACATTTTAAATAAGTATCCTGAAACACAAATGTCCAGGTTTAAATCATATTTATAAGACAGAGTTAGCTTCTTCAGCCAAGGGTTTCAGTTTCCCACACTGTGATCTTTTGACAGTTAAGGAAGTTTGATTTCTAGTACAGAGCTTGATAATAAGAACATTTGTTTTCTGTGATGTTTCTATAGTAAGTATTTAATCATAGTTTGATATAGTTTAGAGAGACCCTGCTATCGATTGATTGAAATCTCTATTTCAGAAATATAAAAAAACTAGATCAATAAATAAATGATCAAAGCTAAAAAAAAATGAAACTAAACAACAATGACAGCGTTCATATTCAACATGAAACAAACGGTAAATGTCTGTAAGGGAGAAGAATGAAGGTCACACTTATTTATCCAACCCCTTATCAACTTTTCATCAGCTGTAGTGCAGATATCTTCCCTGTGTCTAAACCAGAGAGAACTCAAAACATGAATCATTCAAATGAGCTAGTTGTCTTGATCGCTTCTTCATTATACCTATTGCAATAACATATTTTGAACTTATTCATAACTTGAACAGAGTTAGGTTTTTGCTTTGCTGTCAGTTTGTTTTCAAACTGTTCCACATATCTGAGGTGCATTGCTGGAACAGCGTCACCTGTTAAACCGTTGTGTGTAGCGCTCTTGCCGGGAGCTCTTCTCTGCTGCTGTGTGATGCTATTTTATAGAGTATTTTATGGCCCGCTGAAAAGTCAAAAAAATGTAAACTTTCCATCTCAAGATGCGGAGTTGCAGCGCTTGTCCATTTGTCAGTTTTGGCTGAAGCAGCCAATCAAATCAAGTAGGAGGCTTTACCTCTGCTTTTTATGACATTATTCCCCCTCCTTGTCGAGAAGCAAAACAACAGCGAGTCGAGCTCTACATTTGCTGAAATCCATTCTTTCCCTCTTATTTTATTTGATCTCCCGTATGTGCACGCAGACCTGCTCCACAGGCGCTCCCTGCTGGTTTCCCCCTCAGATGCGCTCAGGCGTTTTTGCATCAGCCACACCTAATGCGACCTGTTTCTGTGTGATCAGGCCCTTACTCTTCATTGTACACAGCACACAGTTTCCTAATGTTATAGTTTCCCTTAAAGTTCTAACCCCCTCTCTGTTATTCAGCATTTTTGAGTATTAGTTGGAAGTTACTCATGTCTTACTTTGTACATTATTTGTACTCTGAACTTCTACCAGATCCGTACATTTCAACACGTTTTATTTGAAGCTCTGGCTTTGGTAAAATAAAAACTCTCATTTTGTTTAAGTATTGATGTATGTGCTTGATTCTGTACAGCACGTTGTAATTTGGAGGCAAACAGTTGAAATGCAACATCAAGGTGTCGTTGTCTAATTAATTTATAACATATCAATTAGTCGGCCACGCTGCTCTCAGATGTATTTCTTAAGTGATGGTTTGGGCCTTTTTGCCTTTATTAAATAGGACCGCTGAAGAGAGACAGGAAACATTGGGAGGAGAGGGTGGGTGTTGACATGCAGGAAAGGGCCGAGGAAAAAAAATAATATCTCCATATTTTTGGGGATTTTCCTCAGACAAAACAAAAATAGATCATATTTTTTATCCCTCGTAAATGTGTTTGTAAAAGTCTTGTAATGTACTAACTATTAGATTTTGTTTATTACCGGTACATTTAATGAAAAAGAAAAAAATTAATACTGGCCTAACTGTACCTCCTCAAATACACCCGTATTGTTGATTTGTGTCAGATCTATAGTTCACAGACTGCTGCTGACAGAACCTACTCTAAACCTGTGTATAATATTTTGTCGCTACTTTTCTGTCTTCTTTGTGTTGGTCACAGGATAATAGAGATGAACAACAACAGTCCTCCTCTGACCTTTAAGCGCTTTCAGACCATTGTTAACAGACTGGAGTTACCCAGGAGACCTCTGCCTCCCATCAGCCAGCAGCAGATGGACAAATGTCACGCTAAGATAGCTGACAACCACGACCAGCTGTATGGTATACCTTCACTGGAAGAACTAGGTAACTTGACAGTGTGTTTTTATGACCTATGTACACCTCATTGAGCATGCCTGGGTTTACTGAAGGGTCAACAAGGAGAATAAAGTCTTAAGATGAATTAAGTTTAATGGATTAGTCAATTCACTTGTAATTAACTAGTGTCCAGTTTACAGCCTAACTTAGCGGGTGTTTTTTTTTTTTTTTTTTTAACAGAGGTTTTCCTCCTCCCTTTTAAAAAGAATAATCCCGTCCACATGAAAACGCAGACACGCACTGTTAACGGCTGTCATGAGCACGTCAAGTCGACAACGATGTCCTTGACGTCCGAAGATTTTCTCCCCATTCCCCTGCAAGAACCATTTAGTTTTCAAAGTTGTCCCACCAGATCCTTAATCCATTCAGGCATCTCTGCTCGTCAACATAGTGGAAGAGAAACTGTGTATGTATATGTTAGCATGTACATGTAATTGTTACACCTGCAATTGTAATCTCAAAAGTGACAGGGTCGCACAATGACGTCAAATTGAAGAAAAAACGGTGCACACTGACATGTTACAAAGCCCAAACTCAGTTTTACCATCTACACATAAACACCTTAAACAGAGTTTTCTGTTGTGTTTTCAGTGACCTAAAATGCAGCTTGCGTGTGTACGAAAGGCCAAAACGCGTATAAAAAGCTCCATCTTCAAAGATACCCTTCTACGTGTGGACTAGGCCTTGCTGTCCATACATTTTATCAGTCATATTAAATGTAGTACAAATGTATTCCTTTCCTCTTCTGTATAGTGATTCTATCCAGTTAAATAAATTAAACAGTCTGACCATTTGGTTCCACAGACGTCTCCCTTTACTACATGTGATTTGATGTTAAAATGACCGATAGGGTCAGAAAGTTGCTGAAATGCTCCTTTAACTCCTCAGTCAGCAACAGTAAAAGAAATATCACCTCTCAGAGCGTACTGTATGTACCCGATCAGAGTCACATCACAAGTTTAAAGGGTTCTTTCTTCTAAGTTCTGACACATTCCTCCAGTAGTGACCTTCAAACACTACATTTTTAACACATGATGTTTTTGACCATGTCTCCTTGTCAATATGTGTCCAGGTTTCAGGACGGTGGGTTTATCTCCAGCTATCTGGCATGGAGGAGAGTCTGAGGCCTTAGACAGACTCAACAAACATCTGGACAAAAAGGTAAACAAGAAGCTGCTGTAACAAACCCTATGACCACTCTGAATAACTGAACTAAAGATACCACGTTTAAGTTTTGTTGTAAAGGGATGGGATAACGTACCGTTAATCCTTTTAAAGCCGAGTCTGTGTTTTCTTTACGGCCCTTGTTGCATGGTCAGTTTGATCAGTTAATCTGCCTGTTAATGCATGATAATTCAATCAGTGGGTTAGTCAATTAATGAACACATTTTCTTTAAAACAATAATGCTCATCAACATTTCCAGGAGCACAAGGTTGCATTTTTGCATTTTGGGGTGGCAGTGACTCAGTTGGTAGAGTCGGTCTAACCCGCAATTCACACATACTCTGTGCGCGCCGCGGTCCGTCAGCGCCACGGTTTTGCTCCGTCGGACGGCTCACGCCCATTCACACTGGATCCGTTTCTGGGACGTCAGCGCAGCAGAGCGCACCCATGACACATCACAGGAGAACTACAAGATCCTGCGGGAATTAAGAGAAAAACATGCAAACAACATGTTGCTTTGTCTTTCTGAGGATGCATTGTTGTTAATTCGGTACCTGTTTTGACGTAATGTTGATAAAGTGATGAAAAATACGATCGCGAGTCCGTATATTGTGTTTTATTTTGAAATTGACCGGATGCTCTGTGTGTGTTTCGTTGTCTGACTTCCTGTCTGGGCTGTCATATTCTGTCTAGCTTGACGCGAACCTGCAGCGTACTCCGGAGTAAACAGACTTGCTGCGTATTTGAAACGGAGCAGAGCGCAGTGCCGTCAGTGGCACGCTCCGGAGATGGACCGCAGCGCGCCGTGTGAACACAATGATTGACTAGAGTGGCAGCTAAGTACAACGTAGTGAGCGGCGCTGACGGACCGCGGCGCGCACAGAATATGTGTGAATTGGGCTTAAGGATAGGGGTTTGATCCCCCGCTTCCGCGGCCACATGGGCAAGACACTTTACCCCAAGTTGCTCCCGCTACTTTGTCGCGGCGTATGAACATGTATGCACATTATTAGTTACTTCTGGCCACTTTACATAGCACCCTGTACCATCAGTGTGTGAATGTGTAGGTGTGACCTGCGCTGTAAAAACACTTTGAGTAGTCAGAAGACTTAAAAGGTGCTATACAAGCTCAAGTCCATTTAACATTTTAAAGTGTTCCTGTTTTGTCGACTGATGGCTTAAAAACACAAAGAATCTTACTCACTATGTCTTTATGTGCAGGTGTGGGTGGCCAATTTTGAGCACCCTCGGGTGAACATGTGCACTCTGTATGCCAGTCCCACTGGCCTCAGCCCCTTCCTGCGCTTCGGCTGTCTGTCCTGCAGGGTTTTGTACTACAACCTCCGAGAACTCTACATGAAGGTAACTCACAGAGTCCAGTTTACATCACACACAGTTCTCAGTTCTCTCTTTGGAAATCAAATTCTGAATAAGAAGAAAATTCATTCTTTTTTTTTTTCTTCTCCATCAGCTGCGGAAGCGTTCCAGTCCTCCTCTGTCGCTGTTCGGCCAGTTGTTATGGAGAGAGTTCTTCTACACAGCTGCCACAAACAATCCCAACTTTGACCGCATGGATGGAAACCCCATCTGTGTACAGGTGAGCCTGAGCAACACTCAGGTCAAAAGAAGAAGCTCACTCTCATTAAAGCTCTGACCTGTAGATATGAGGCCAGATCTTCAATGAGGGGCTGGTTAAAGTTTCTTCGAGTAAATGGCGTATTTTAAATATATTCAATTCTGTGCACTGGTGAACTGAACCTCAAAGATCTTGGTTTTGGTGTTAGCCACTAAATGTATTTGTCTTTCTATGTTTATAGGGTGTAACGCATGTAGCCTTTTAACACAATTTCTTTGTTTGTGTTGTCATAGTAACATTGTCTTGTTTTATGGATTCATAAGGATACCGGCAACCCTTGAACAAACCAGTAATCTAGTTCTCAATAGATTTGACTCAACCAAAATGTTGCGAGCCATGAGCAGCAGTAGTAGAAACCCAAGTTCGACCTGCAACTCCTTTCTCCCAACTCTTATCTTCTCTATTTCCCACCAAAAAAAAAACCAACCTGTATTGGCTATGCTGGTATATTAGAAAAAAACAAGCATTGATGCTGACACACAATCTGCAGCCTTCTTTGTTCTGGGCAACAAATATTCAGTTTGATAGGGATCAAATTTCTCTGCAGTAAAAAATTCAGGAAGTTTGGCTCAAAGTTTCAAAAATGTGACGTGTTGTCTCCTTTCTGTTGTCACACATACACGATGTCTGTAGCTCTCTTGCTGTCTCTCTCTTCTTGTCTCATCTCTGCTATCCCTCTAAATATGTTTGTTTTCTGCCGTTCGCCTGTTAAATTTCAGATCCCTTGGGACCAGAACCCAGAGGCGCTGGCCAAGTGGGCTGAGGGCCGGACAGGTTTTCCCTGGATTGACGCCATCATGACTCAGCTAAGACAAGAGGGCTGGATCCACCACTTGGCCCGACATGCTGTGGCCTGTTTCCTCACCAGGGGCGACCTGTGGATCAGCTGGGAGAGCGGCATGAAGGTGCACACATCAGTTCCTCAAACACTTCTTTGCTTTTAAACCGTCTACTTTTGCAGAATGAAGGGCTTTTGGGCCAGCATTCATCATGACAGCATTCATCATGTAGAGGTGTGTGTGTGTGTGTGTGTGTTCCTCCAGGTGTTTGAGGAGCTGCTGCTTGATGCAGACTGGAGTGTAAACGCTGGCAGCTGGATGTGGCTGTCCTGCAGTGCCTTCTTCCAGCAGTTCTTCCACTGCTACTGTCCTGTCGGCTTTGGGAGGAGAACAGACCCATCAGGGGACTTCATCAGGTAGTCTTCACACTGGAGCTCCAACTGTAACACATTATATGTTAAATATCTTCTAATTCAGGGTTGCTTCCTTCATGTTTTATCGTCTTGCAGCCAACCAAATCTAAGATCTAATGGTGTGGTCTTCTTTTATTTGACATATCGTACAGGCATTACATCCCCATCTTGAAGGACTACCCAAACCGGTACATCTATGAGCCGTGGAACGCCCCCGATTCTGTGCAGAAGGCGGCAAACTGTGTGGTGGGAGTGCATTATCCCAAACCTATGATCAACCACGCAGAGTGCAGCAGGCTCAACATCGAGAGAATGAAACAAGTTTACCAGCAACTTTCCCATTACAGAGGGCTCAGTAAGTCAACGTGCCTAAACTAAACTGCCCACTATATACCAGCATACCATGTGGTTTCCATAGCAACTACTGTTTTCAAGGGTTACGGCTAACCACGCTAAACACCACTACTTTCATTGGCAGTTTGTCCATTAGACAGACTATGGCCTAATAAAAATCAAACAAAGGCAGGACAAGCCAATCAAGTCCAAAAAACAGCCGTACAATGATTTTACAATCACTGTTTGATGTCTTTGAACTTCTTTTCAGAATTACCATTAGGTGGATGTCTTAGTCAGCAGTGCTTGTGGACTAGAGGCAGTACTAAACATCCCTGCACTCGCAATTTTCACATACTCCGTGTGCTCGGCGGTCCGTCAGCGGCAGGGGCGACCCTAGTCAATGATTGTGTTTCCACAGCAAGCGCCGCAGTCCGTCTCAGTAGCGTGTCAGCAGCGCCACTACGCTCTGTTACGTATCAAATACACTGCGAGTCTATTTTCAACAGAGTACGCTGCAGGCAGGCATCAAGCTGGACAGAATATGACCACCTGGACAGAAAGTCAGACAAGGTGTCCGGTCAATTTCAAAATAAAACAAAATATACAAACTCACGATCGTACTTTTCATCGCTTTATCAACATTACGTCAAAACAAAAACTTAATGATAATACAGTATGGGTGTTCTGGCTCCATTGTTTCATCCCTGCTGAGCCAGTCTCAGATACTTTCCTTTTCTTGTAACTCTCTAGACAGACTGATCAGTAGACATATTTCAGAAATGGAAATCATAGATTGATGATGGTAAATGGAACGAGTCTTTTACAGTAATGCCGTCACATTTAGATCCAGAGGTGTTGTGTTTTTTTCACAGATACATTTATGCCGTGGTTACACCTAATAGTAAGTCGAGGATATTTGTCACAGCTGAGTGTGTGTGTATATGTCTCAGGTCTACTAGCATCAGTCCCAACAATCCAAGAAGAGGCAGAGCCACCAATGACTGACGAGTCACAGACCAGCAGTGGCCCTGGTAGGACTGAACACGGAAGCAAGATTTAATTTGATTTTCCCATATGAGGATCTACAAAATGTTACCATGATTATTACTGTGATACATCTCAGTCGAACTCTGTTGTTTTCTTAGACTCTCCACCCAGAAGTCCTGCAGGCGCTGAAGCGGCCGGCTGCTCTACAGCTCCAGACTCCTCCACAGTCTGCACCCCCGCCGCCTACGCCCCAAATGAAGACCTGGAAGATTTCGAGAACCAGACTCCTTGCACCTCCTCGAACACGTATCCTTCTGCAGCCATAACGTCGACATCGACATCTGCCTGCCTCCCTCCTTCCACTGCTACGCCTCCCTCCCCAGCTCAGAGTCCTCTATCCTGGTCCAAACCCTCCACCCCTTCCTCCTCATGTCCCTCCTTACCCCCACCCCCCAGCCCAGCGACTACCCCAACTCAGACTTCGAGGAAAGACCTCAGCCGAAAAGTCCGGCGCAGCCAGAGGCAACAAGGGCGACTGTTCTGCACAGCAGCAGCAGCAAGGGAGGAAGAGAGGAGGTCAGAGGAGGAGAGAGAGGATGCGTGGGGGGAGGAGAGAATGGAAGAGGGCGTCGAGCAGGAGGAGGAGAGAATGGAGGATGAGACATGTGGAGAGACAACAGGACATCATCAGTGATACAAGGTAAGATTAACAGCGTCTTGTTTCTAACAGCAAAGAAACATACAGTACATACAACATGGATGTAATTACTAAAACATGTATACTGTTAGCAGGATTTTACTGCTCTCAGTCTCAACAGTGAGGACAGTCATCTAGAGGCATCTAAAACTCCCAAACATGTAGTTCCTTGTTTGCAGAAGAAGTGTAGATCAAAACTAACAGCCAAATCACAGCAACAAGACACTCTGTTTACTGATCATTAAGACAAAGCTCATGTGCTAACACACAAATAGAGCGATCCAAGGGTAATTTAAACCATTTAAAATCCGAATTCTTCTTTTTATTTTTTCATCGTTTCAATTTAAAACTGCATAAGATGAAAAAGGAATAAAAAGCTTGCTTTTTAATCAATTAATAAACATCAATTGAATCATCCTCTGAAACTCTTTAGAACGTAAGCTGAACATTTGAACCTTTACAATTAAAAAAGACAGCAGTGATACAACAACACAATGGACCTGCTGCACCTGTGGTAATCTTTATCTCACGACTGTTGATTTTGGACAGTCCTGTTAGGTTGTGTTAGCTCCTCCTATGTCAACATGAATCCTGAGAGCAGCAGGGTCCTTTATTACCTATATTAGGCTGCAGCGGCTTTATAATAGGTAAAGAAATCTTACAGCTGATAATGATTACTGTTCACTTTAATACAGGCTCCAGGGAGCTCTGCCTCTTCCTACTAACAATGTTTTGAGAACAACGGTTCCTCTGTACACACTTGAAAGCGGATACTTATGTATGGAAATTCAATAAAAATAAAATAGAAATAAGTCATGCAATAGAATAATGAATATTTTGCTTAACTGAAACTAGCATCATGTTTTCCCACATAATTGAAACAGTTAAAAATAGCGAATAAACATTTTGATAGCTCTCTTTTTTTCTGTTGATTGTTTTGTTTTGAATAGAATCTGGCTGTGAGCAAACTTGACACCTCTCAGTTTAAAACTAATTGCATGTAGGTTAGCGTTCTTCATGATTTCCATTTACTTTGTTTATGTACTCCCTGGAAAACACACATTGAAAGAGAGAGAGAGAGACAGAGAGAGAGAGAGAACCCTCCTTTACTTCTGTACCATGGTATAGTGGGTGTCCTTTTTAGACAGTTATCTGATAGCTCCCATACTACATGCAAGATGACCAGCCTGCCCTGCAGGTGGCCAAAGCATCAAGCTGAATCTATCCAGCACAGACATGTTTTGGTATAACAGAGTATTACACTCTGTTTCATGTCCAGGCATTTAGCCAGCAAATGTAAGAAAAGCAATAAGAAATGTAACCCTCTGATGTTTGATAATCAGACTACTTCCTGATTCCTGTTTAACTAAAACAGTGTTTTCTGCTTTTACAGGTGAGGTTGAAGAAACGTCCATTTCCAAACAACTGGACTCGCAAACAGAAACAAGAAACAGGTTTCTGGATACCTGGACGTCATAAATATATATATCTATATATATATAGATATATATATCTATATATATATAAGCAGCATGCATACGACACAAGAGGAAACCGTACAAAAACATTTCACATATATTTATACAGTCGTCAAATAAATTATAGAACGACTGTAAATGATGAAAACCGATGCTTTTGTGAGGAAACAGAGACAGTCACTTTCCTCCATAGTATTTGGAATGAGCAATCTTCTCTTGTACATTTCCACCCTGCAGTTCTCACACATTGAACCTGTGCATCATAGCGTAGCGTTAGCAGCAGCAGCAGCAGCACCTCCTCTTGCTTGTCTTCTTGAACGTTCTCTCCTCAGAGATAAGGTGGTGCAGGAATGTCAGCCGTCCAAACACACCGCCCTGTCTCTACCCCACCCTCTCTTTAGGCTCCGCTGGTTAGTGTACAAATGGAACTCCAGGTCATTAATTAGAGCTGCGTATTTTGACCATTTGCAGTAATTGTTTTATTAAAAATAATGAGATTTAAATAAGTTGTGGATGACGTGTGCTACTAAAAGGACGACAGTAACACTTCTACAGCTTGATCAACTGACCTCACTTTTACATTGGAAGCCCCTTCAATGTACAGGTGTGTACATATCCGGCCTGCTTTATGGACCCCTCTTTCTACTCTTATTGGAAAACTGTGATGATTTGTTATTTAAAAAAAACACTTCTGTGCAAGGGATAAAGCAGGTCTTTGTGTCCATGTGGCCCTGATGATATGGAACCACATAAAAATAAAACACTAAAAAAAACTCTTTAAAATAAACAAAAACATGATTTAAATTCTACATTTTAATATGTCAATGAATGTTTTGGTAAATATCTGATATTTTTGCTAGCAGAAATAAAGATGTTAATTAGTGAAAGGAAAAAAAAAACATTTTTATATTCTGACTCATAAATCCCTTTTCTGTTTTGGAGCGTCACTACGAGAGTATAGCAAATTGCTATCGGTTGAAACATTGTACATAAAAAAAGGTAAGGTGAGACCTTCTGTGTGACCAGCTTTAATAAAACAAAACACAAATGTTTTTGCATTTGCCATAGTTTGCACTGGCAATTGGAAACACGGCTTGTGTGAAATGAATGTAGAGAAAAGAAGTAGCGCGTTGTTCTCACCATATATTTATCAGTTTGTATATAAAATATGTAAAATCTGTCTGTTTTTACTAACGGTCTAATGAAGGAGGTTTCACAAAGGCTCATGTTGTTTCTGCCCTGATGTGTTGTACCAGAAGCATCCACTAGAGGGTGGTAGTTATTGCAAATTTGGCACATGGCAGTGAAGGGTTAAGTGTACTGTAAAAATCCAAAACTGCAAGTTTTTTTTTTTTTTTTTTAAGAAAATGAATTGGAGTGCTTAATTTCGTCAAAGCCCTCCCCCCAATACAAAAGTGTCTATTATGCACTGCACATAATAACTTTTTTTTTAAAGAAAAAAAACCTACCCTACCAACCAAACGTGAGGGAACTAAAATAACCACACGTTTTGTTTTATTTTTATCTTTGACAGGATTTTCTAATGGATCAGAGTTTTTATTTTTATCAGTGTTTCATCCTCACTGTTTTTTTGTTTTGTTTTTTTGACTGGTCTCTAACCCTTTGCAGAATAAGCAAGCCATAAAGTAGCAGTTGAACTTTGTGAAACCCCCTCAATATTGAATATTGCCTGGATGGGTCAATGCTTTCCCAAAGAGGGATCAAAGACTGTCGAGAGACAAACTCAGCCTGTGCAGGTGTTGTACTGTTGCTGTTAAAGACAAGTTGGCACTGTGAGCTGTTTGAATCCTGATGACTTAAATTTTTTACAAATTTTACAAATCAGTAAGTTCAGCCTGTCTGGCTCTCAACAAGCTTAACCACATGTAATAAAACAAAAACCTCACACTTCCCACTTACCCAGAATGCAACACAAGCCCTGATCTTGTGTTTAGCTGCACATTCCGACTAACAACAGTACGACACTCAGCGGGGCCAGAGGTCTGTCTGAGAACTGTGGGCTCCATGGATATTTATTTGTTTTGTATTGTACAAAAAAGAATTTATTTTCATTAAAACTACTGAAGGAATTGTGACTTGCAGTGTATTGTTGTCTTTCCTTTTTTTTGCTAAATATAAGTTCCCTGATAGGTTGAAAACAAAGGAGCAACTACAGCCTTTACTTGTCCACAAATGTAACCGATTTTATAAACCCTGCGAGGGATTTAACATGATGACATTTTTCTTTATCAAAAGTCTCAAAAAAGTAAAGAGTTTAAAGACTCTCAGAGCACTTTATGTTCCTTCTATATTAACCCAAAATAAGAGCAAATCCATGGTTTGGATGGAAAAAAGACAAATATTGAAGTGAACGTATTACTGGTTCATACTGCCTAAAAGTTATGGTAAAAAAATCTACGTTTGTAAGGTTCTGAGCATGAGCATCCTAATGTCCATCCAACTGATTGTTAATACCTTTACTATACATCATACTGGTGAATCAAGCCCAGCTCAGTGCATTGAACCAGTGGCTCCCGACCCTTTTTCCTTAGAGACCCCCTCTGCTTGTATTTAAGACAACTCCCAATCCCACCTGGACCCAGACCAAAAAAAAGATGCATTCTAAAAGTTATATTCATGTCAGTGATAAAATCTGAACAGAATAGGCCTACACACACAAGTTGTTACTGAAAGACTTTTGTATTAAAGATTCATTAAGTTTGTTCTAACGATTTTAGTGAAAATATGCTCATTTAAATGTGAATACCTCAGAGCAGACAGAGCCTTGCACCCCCTTGAGATCTTTGCCCCCCCCCCCTTCCTACAGTGGCAAGGACCCCTCTCAGGTCATTATCCTGCTTTTTTTTTTTAATACAACCAGTGTCTTTGATAAATTTATATTAGGCAGAGTATGTTAAAGGCAGGGTTGGTAATTTTCCAAAACCAGCATGATTTTGAAAGTAGCATTCCCTCAGTGCTTCATCTACACCCACCCCCTCCACTCTGTGCTCCCTCAAAAGCCACGCCCCTCACTTACATGCACGAACGCTGTTGGCTCAAGAAGTGGACCTCAGCTCATCACTTGCATTGTGTAGAAATTATGACGTCTCACATCTCATTCAGCGATAAGTTAACTGACAGTACAAACTCCGTCATCGGCTTTGAGTGTGAGCTAGTGAATACAAGGGGTAGAGAACCAGCAGGGACACAGGGAGGCGTGATTGGTTCATCAAATTGGTACCTACCTTTATATGCTTACAACTGCTACAGGTGACAGATTTTCCTTTTTCAGAGCACTTGATTTATTAATGTCTGTCAGGACCTAAAGAAAATTCAACCAAAATCTTAAAAAGTGAATCTAGAGGAAAATTACCAACCCTGTCTTTAACATGTTTGAAGAACACTGCATTAAATACATATTTTCATATGATATTGTGTTTTTTCTGTTTCATTTAGTAGATATCTGAGATTTTGCAAGTTTAAAGGTACTGCTGGGCTGTAAATCTAATGCATAACAGCTTTATATAAGTCATATATAGTCCTGACTTAAGATGGAAAATAGTATACGGTAAATGGACTTGAGCTTTTATGGTAGTATCTTCTAGTCTTTTACACCACAGGTGACACGTACCAATTCACACAATGACAGAGGCAGAGGTTGCTATGTAAAGTGATCAGTATGAACTATTATATACACATTCACTAAACTTCAAAAACTGCACAGTCACTGGAGGCATAAATCAGGATCCAAGTTGTAGTTAACCACTGGTTAATCGTTCATTAATTCATTCAGCAGTTTTTCCACAATTAACTGTGCTAGTTGTTTCCCCTTTTACAGATTTAAAGTGTTTATTTACAGGGAGCATTATTTGATATGGGACAAGGATGGTCTCTGCTCTCGTTCTGCTCGACAAAACGTGGACAATGATGTTATGAGAAGCCAAAGAGCCATGTCAGCTGACAAGGTCCAAAATGTACTCTGGTCCGGCTTCTTGCTTGGTGATTCTCTTTTCTTTTTGAGCTTCATTTGTCACTTTAGCCTCAGACGTTGTATCAAACAGTACCAAGATAGGCTTACTGGTCTCTATTTAGCCAAAGGCTGGTGTCCTAACTAGTGCAGTTAAGCCGTACGCACTTCTCGCAAGATGACCACGGCCTGCTGCCAGAGTTACACAATGCTGAAAGCAGTCTGTGACAGGAACAGGAAAGACGCTATTCTCCCTGTTGAAAGTTATTGCACTATTTGATCGACTCTGAATAAACTATTTTAAGGTTGGGAAGTTAAATGTCATAGAAAGGGCTCAAAGAGCAGTCAAACAATGGTTAAAAAAAAGTATGTATTTAGTTTTCTTTTACCATCTGAAGTGTTTATCCAACAGAGCAGACATGTCTGGATTGCAAATTCAAAACCGTGATTGTGATTACAAATGACTGATAACTGCTTACAAAGAAAGGTGTCATGCAAAGAGAATCAAAAAGAACACTTGCCACACACAGCTGAAACATATTCACAGACAGTTTATTTTTAATTGAAATTATTTCACATCATAGTTGTTATTTTCCTGTTGAAGATCTTTTGTATTTTTATTACAACAGCCACAGAGCAGCAGCAGCAATAATAATAATCCAGCAGGAGAAGCAGATCAATGCAGAAAAGGACTGAAAAAGAGAGAGTAACATGATGGGGTGCCCCTTTCCCAGCTGCCAAAACAGATTGAACAAAGGACTTATGGGAAATCGTTTTTTTTGTTTTCAGTCTGTCAGATATGTCAGGTTGTGCTGCATCTGACCCTTTTCCTTCCATAACAACTGTTAAGACTCGACCACAGCTCTACATGACTGGGACACGGTAGAAACTCTTTACAGTTTGTGTGGGATAAAAAACATCAGAAAGAGTCAAGACAAGAGGGAGGAGTCAGAATAGAAAGCAAAGCACAGTGAGCTCCACAGGATACGGAGACATGACAGAAAAGAGGAGGTGCTTCTATTCAACCATTAACATTTTCCACAGTTAGACAAACACCTTCCATCAGAACCTCGACATGCTGGCCCATGGCTGGGTGAGTGCCAGCTCAACATGGCATTCAACTGGGGGATGAGTTCAAGGACGGCTGTTCCCCAAGACTTACCAATTATCTTATGAGAATTTATAGATTTCATTTTGGGAAACATGTGCTTTCATGCTGAGTTTTATGAGAAGATTGATATCACTCTAATGCCTGTTCATCAAGTTTGAAGCTTTAGCAAGCTAGTTAGCTTAGCTTAGCATAAAGACTTGAAACAGAGTCACTCATTGGCGTGGCTAGATTTCAAGGCAAGAACTGACAAACTGAAGTATGGCAGTCATAACAAATTGTTTTTACAAATTATCCTTTGGCAAGTGCAGTGACTTCCTGAAGTCTTGTCATTACTGTGGCGTTGAGATATTGTTTATTCTAAACAAATTATATATAATGTTGTTATAAGTGATATGTGTAGGAAGGTCTCTTTTGACCTCAGGAAAGCATCAGACAAGCCCCTAGTTTATGGGCTTCGTGTTAAGCTAAGCTAAGTTTAGCTTCATTTAAAATACATGGACAATACAATGATATCAATTTTTTCATCTGACTCCCTCAGTAAAGAGGTAACGTATTCCTCAAATTGAAAAACAAAAGGTAAACATCAGGGATGAAACAAAATGATAAAGGCCAGTCGGGTTGGTTCAGCTCTGTTCTGATTATCTGGCAGCGTTGGAACAACAATCCTTGAGGAAATATGAAATGTTTGCATTTTCTCAAATGAAAACGGGTCAGTCCTAAATGCTTAAATCCCAGATAGGGCAGCTTTAGTTGAAAAAAACCAGCACTGGAACTGGCCTTTTTACAGAATCGTTATCAATCAGCTCCTAACAGCTTTGTCCAATAGGACGTCCCAAGGCTCACTGATAGATTCTGGCAACAACCAATCAGACAAAAGTTGAATGGGATCTTGTCATTTCAGTCCTTAACCTCATGCGATAGTGATCAAACCCCTTATCAAATTTCAAACCTTTTATAAAACAAAGTTACAAAAAAACATGACGCAGCCACATGTACATGCCAAAAAAAATAAAACAAAGAAAAACAAAGAAACACATGTTTAAAGCCGATCAAATTAAAGGAACTTAATCAGAATAATGAAAACACACTTTGTCAGATTACAGTGCACTTTGTGTGGGAAAAAGATAAATCAAAACAACAACACACACACACACACACACACATTACTGTAAGATGAAGGCAACACCAGCCTGCCGATAAGGGGGAACTGAGAGAGAATACAGAAAAGGGCGCAAGGATTCAAAAATGGTTCAAAGGTAGGAGGGAGGAGACAGCTATATACACTTGTATATACATCATACAGGATATGAAAGAGAGCACAAGGTCCTAAAGTCAGACCCAATGATGGCCGTATACGAACCGAGTCCACAGCCCAAACAGAAAACTGTCATGGCACCCAATAAATAGGAAACAAAGGGTCTCATAGCGGACGGCATCCTGTCTTCTGCTGCAGCTTCTGCCTCGATTCAACAAACATCCAGAGCTATCTGGACACAAATAAAAAAATAAAAAAATGGATGGATGCAGTCAGAGCAAGGCTGACTGGAGAAAAGGGTGGACTTGTCTTGTGTTTTCTAAAGGGCCTCCGACACAAGACGAACAAACCCAAACCACATCTTAACAGAGAGGGGAAAAGAGGTCTGACAGTCTTGCAGTGTGTCAGGGCAGTTACCACATCAGATGAAATGTTGCCATAACAAATAAGCAACAGTTTGAGGGAATGTAGACGGGCAAATATGGGCGACGTGTGCCTTTTCTCCCAATCTTTTGTCCCTTTATCGCCACTGTGATCTAATATGTACATTAATTTGATGAGGATTATTCATCCATACAGCCTAAGAATGTCACCCATGTTTTTTATGGCATTAATCTGTATACAGCAGAACTCTTAAAAACAGGTGTGGCGACAGATTAAAAAAATTGATTCATCCACAGTTCGACTAGAGGCACCGACCCTATGACCTGAGCAGGTCAGAGATAGGATCCTTACAGTATCAGTGTCTCTCTCCACAGACAGGTCACGTGGGGTTCCTCCAATCAGTACCAAAACTGTGCTCACGTTGGCCTCGTAAAACAAGTGCACAAAACAAAAACGACGATGTTTGGCAAGTGTCCTATCTTCTTTCCAAAAACAGATCCAACAAAAAAAAAAAAACCCTCTGCTGAGGATATGAAAATATGCAACTCTCAGCTGGTGATGGGTCTTGTTTGCAGGTCCACTTTAGAATTGCTGCAATTCACTTTGCAGGTCATTGTTGCCACCGTGGCATGGTGCACAAAGATCCATGTATGTACAGGCGGCCTTTTTTTTTTTTTTAGTGGCTTCTTGTGTTGTTAGAAAAACAAAGACCTGTGTTCTTCATTACTGTCAGGACTTTAGCCAGAGGACAAGAGTAAGGGGGTTTAAAAGACATAAATTATAAATATCAGGCAGTCCCAGACCGCCCAGCTAATGCTACACAACTGTCCTATTAAATAGTATTACAAGATCATGTTCACTGAAAACTAAAGAACACATTTTGCTGTTCAACTTTCCTGCTGAGCTCCTGAAAGGGTTGTGAAATCTCATCACTGGGATTTTATCTTCATATCTGTTTGACATAGAAACACACATTATATGAAAGCACAGATATCTGGAAAAATATGTTCATTCAAGTTGATAAAAACCTTGTTTTTTTTCTCTTTTTTTTTTTTTCTCAATAATGAGGGTTAGGCACAACTCTTCTTTTCATGGAGGTAGGACCTCATTATTCCCAATGAAATATTTGATATTTGAAACAGAAAAAGAGTTAAGTGATTAACAGCTAAACGTGTCCCTTTTTTTTTTGAAAGCTACATTTTGATCAGAGACAAACTGGAATGTGAGCTGTTGTATCCAGCCTTCATCACAGGGACAGGAGAGTGAAAGAGAGGGCTCTGAGTGAACTGTCACTGTCTGAGTGGACTCAGAGGTGGGAGGGCAAACTCGTGAGAGAGTGGATTTAGAATATGAAAACTGAGAAATCATTTATAAAGGACAGGGCAAAGGACAGCAGACATAGATAAATAAGGGTCCCTTATGTCACAATAGAGTGGGTCCTTGCATGTTCTCTATTCATCTCAGTAAAAAGTAGGTCCTTGAACATCTGTGACAGAAGTAAGGGGAGCAAAGGTCAGGAGCGATCTCTCATTTAGAAAAAAAGGTGACTGTGTCGCTGATTCCTTCCTGGTGATGATGTCATTACAGGGGGTTGGTGATGACGTCTGATGAGGTCTCAGTGTTAGAGATGTTCTGGTTACATCAGGCGGTCCTTCGACGTGGTTAAATCAGTTCCTGGTCTACTTTTGGTGGCGATGTCATGTATGAGGCTGGCTGCATTGTATGCATATGTTTTATTTTTTTTTTTTGTATGTGTGTCCCGATATGTATAAGAGGTGTGTGTGCATGTTTGATCACCAGGCCTCCGTGTATCGAACATCAACATCCTTCAGGTTGGGCAGTTTGGCCTGCAAAGAAAACACACACCACATCAACACATTGAAACATGAAGGTTAGCTTATCATTTCTATCCTTAGTTTCATGCTTTAATTCCAGAGATAGGACAGTGGATAGAGTCAGAAATCAAGGCGAGCATACACTTAAGCATCCGCTTTAAGGCATATTCAGAAACTCAAATTCAGCCGAAAAACTGAACTAGAATTCAGATTGTTGGAAACTGAGAGAAGACGGTGCATCTTAACATTTGTTTTCATAATATTGATTTCATATTTATCTAAATGTTGAGAGGAATGGCCCTGCAGTTTTACCTTGAGGTCCTCGTAGGTGTCCGCTGTGAGCTTGGTACTGTTCATATTCAGACTGCAAAGACTCTTCATGGCTGAAACAGACAAGCAAAGACAATTAGCCACAACTAGCGCACACAATAATAACAATAATTAGCTGACATTTTGACTCCAAGCTTGTTACAATAACACCTTGTGATGGTCACTGCCTTACATTTAACCGTCAGTTAATTATATGTTTACCTTACTTGTTCCTAGAGGAATCAGCTAGCTAGATTCAGAGCACCTGGGCCTGTTGCTCTCAGGGCATAAAAGCCCAAACCCCAGTGTGGCTCTGCTTCTCCCTCTCTCTCTCTCATTCCACTTGTACTCATCCAAACCATCACGTACACCTTTCGGTCTTTGTTCAGTTTTGCTTCACAACATGCCACACTTCATTATTCCACACATCCACATTCACTCTACTGACTTTACTGTCGGACACACTCCATGTTTGCGGTTATCATTTTTAATGTTTACTTTCTTACAATTATCATCTCGTGTCCTTCCCATATTTGTCATGGCGCTTGAGCCAGGTTATGACAAATAGGAGGCTGGTCCACTCTTTTCCCTTATCTGCTGTGACTTCTAATTAAGAAGAAGAATCTTCAAGCCATCTAACACTTTCTAATAACCCTCAGTATCTCCATCAATCAGAAGCCAAATCATAACACAAGTTATCTCAGGACACTTTACACAGAGAGATCGGAGATCGAAGTTGTCGATCTTTGTTTTTGTTTGACCGGCCCAACGTGAATCCACAATAAAACTGATTTTTAAAGAACCCAGGGACAGGGTTGTTATGAGTGTGTTTTCTTACAGCTGAGAGCCAGCAGACCAGCATCAGTGACGGGAGTCTCACACAGGTTCAAAACCTGCAGACAGGCCAGATGCTCCGATAACAACCTCAACCCTGCATCTCCAAACTGAAGGAAGAAAAAAAAGAGTCAAAAACAGGATGTACATCAGCGTTTACCCATCACCAGTGTGTGTTCCTAAGTGTGTACCTGTGTGGACCAGAGGTTGAGCTGTTTCAGTGAAGGCAGCTTGATGAGCTGCTCGGCACAGGCACTGGTGACGTTGGTGAAGGCCAGGCTAAGGTTCTCCAAGTTCCCAAAAGAACCTGAACTCAACAGGCGGGCCAGGTCGGCATCCTAAGGCATGATGGGAATAAAGGATTCAGTACTGGCACAGTTTTTTTTTAACATATTTTTTATAACTGAGGATGGGAAACATTAAAACTCCTTATATGTGTGTCAGTGAAAGCATCATCTTAATCTCACCGTGGACTTTGAGGGCAGAGTGAGTCGGGTGGGGCCGCCTTTCCTTTGCTGAAGAGAAAACAGACACACAAAAAAAAAGATGGCGTCTTGAGCTCAAAGCCTGGCAGAAACCTTTACAGACAGTAGATGGCGTGTGTGAGCAGCTGCAAATGGTGGTGGAAGTGGAACATACGAGACCTAACACAGAACACTCTGAAACTAGTAAAAAGCATGTCTTATTTGTATTTACATGAACTCTCTCACAAAGTTCAGATCAAGAATAACATCATAGAAAGCACAGAAACACTTTTATTTCCCCTGTCGAGTTGTTGACTTAATTCCCTGCATTCATAAAATCGTTTGATACAGCAGAGAACATTTAAATCAGACAAAAAAAAGTAAATAGTTTCACCTCTAATATCACTCTGATTGGTGAATTGAGGTCATGTGATTACTTTAAATACCATTATATTAAAACATATAATTACTTCCACATTTAGCTTTAATTGTAAAACATACAGATTAGAGAGAGTTCTGGTGTAAGTGCTGTATACGTCTCATTTCTGTACATGCATAGGAATGAAAGGGTATACAGCTAGAAAATAATTACATTCTGAACCTGACTTACTGTTAGAATAAATGAATTCCAAACATATTTCTGTACATGGTGGAGTGACTTTAATCATTTTTGGTTTATATGTAAGTGTGTGAATGGTGAGTCAGTGGGTGAACAGACAGCCATGTAGATGAACAGCTCAGATCTTCAGACAGTCGAGTGGATGGTGACTCAGAGTGTGGAGCATGCAGACTGAGCTGAGAGTGCCAGACTCTTGTTACTGCTCTCATCTTAGCCGCGCACACCACTAAATGATCTCAGGTACATTCTCACTCTCCAACGCTGAAGATGGATGTGGCTGCTTCAGGTCATTCATGTCAGAAAAAATTGACCAAGTAAATAATTGGAGCATCCATGTCTCAAAGAAATTGTTATTAGCAGATTTAAACTGCTGTTGAATGGCCCATTACAAGTGTTAAAGGAGGAAGTGGTTACATATTGAGGGTGTTGGTATAAATGTACTTTGCCTCTGTACATTTACTGGGTAACTCATGCTTTAAATTAGAAAACTGAATAGAGGGTTCTTCTTTTCATGCTAAAAAAGATGGAACCGATGCACTTTAGCAGAGCTGGATTTAAGATTCCTTAATTAGACCTTACTGCAAAACTCATGTATTTCTGCAGCTATGTGGTGTCTTCATTCTACGAAAAAAAAAACAGGTCTGTGTTGTTTTTCTGTTTTGCTATGTTTTTTTTCTTCTTTGGAGAAGGGGAAGTCAAATATCAGTGTTGACTAGTAGCTTTGGACTGTTTTAATAAACGTCTTTCTGTCTGTAATCTTTTGTAATAGTGTTTTTTATGTTAATTGTGTATATTTGTTCTATCTAAAGGAATGTTACAAAGAAAAGAAAAGAAAAAAGACCAATACTTTACATTCCTTGAGCCAGATAGACTTACATTGTTAAGCTTTAATTTATTAAATGTCAGTGTCTGTTTCAAGGAAGCTTCAGCATGTGAGAAAAAGGAGCTCAGGTATTTTGTTAAGAACTTACCACCAACAAATGTGCTGCACTAAAACCCTTCTTTCCCTTGAACAACGAAAACTTTCTCTTTATGTGCCTGGTAGACAGGGTTCCTCATTGCCCTTTGTTTTCATCCCATGTTATGCATGCTTAGCTCCAAAACATTTTGTGCCTTTAACAACAGCAGCATGTTAGAATTGTGGACAGTCTAGTAGATCACATGCGTCACTGAGGACACAAGAATTTGTTCATAATGAGAAACTGGTGACTTGGTTTCTGTCCACTGAGCTAAACTCGACAAAAGTGTGGGCTGAGCTGGACGGGATGTTCTCAGCTCAGAACTGCAAGAACTGCAGGATTCCAAACAGTTCAGTATCACGTTAACTTCAGGCCTGAGTGTACCTTATAAAGTAATCTTCATGTTTATACAGTATGTGTTTTTGTGTGTGTGTGTGTGTGTGTGTGTGTGTGTGTGTGTGTGTGTGTGTGTTGGGGCATGAACTCACCAGTTCTTTGAGCTCTCTCTGGCGGTCACAGAGCAGTTCGTACATACGCAGTCCCACCTGGGTGCTCTCCAGCGTGGAGATGATCTGCAGCTGTGTGTCTTTGTTCTCACTGATGTTGTACTCCAGCATCAGACACAGGATCTGAACACACACACAAGACAACTGATTTCAAATGCTTTATATCAGAAGAAGCTGTATAACCAAAACTACAGCAAAAGTTAATTTAAGGCAATACAAGTTAATAAGTGACTTAGATTACGAGATTGTGCAATAAATTAATTTAAAACATTTTTTTTAATGTTTGAACATACAGCACATATTGAGCCCAAAACATTAAAAACATGAACACTTAACACACTTACATTACACACTATTTACAAAACACTTTTTTTTCTTACTTGCTTACTTATCACTAGAATCTGTATGAACTAAAATGTAATTAAACTATGTAAGTAATAGCCTCTGTATTTTTGGTTTATATTTAAGATTATTTAAAAAAGAATCATGGAAACAACTATGACCGCTGCTGTATTGTGGCTACTTGCTGCTGCATCTAGGTTTCTACAAGTTTGACACCTGGCTCGACCTAACATGATGACATCATCAATGAGCCTCAGCCTTTACTTTGTTTTGCTAAAAAGTTGAGTTTTTATTTGAGCTGATTTTAGATGAATCAATCCTAAAGCATGTCAATTCTAATTGGGTAAATAAGTGAAATAACCATGGAACATTAATCATGGAAATAATAGTTTATACAGCCCTAATTGTAACCACTGCTACATTATATTCATTCTCGGTCGACATTATTTCATGCTTCTGCTCAACAAGAACTGACTTATTTTTAAAAAGTGGAAGAACTAAAAGCCTGACATAAGACAAGGTACCATGTGTTAATGTACAAATAAGTGATAAAGAATAAAAGAGAATAATTAATAATATTAGAATAAAGAATCGCACAAACCTCCACCATGGTCTGGTTCCCGCGCAGGGCCAGCAGCATGCAGGGACCCAGCTTGTTCTCAGCCAGAGAGAGCAGGAACTTCTTCGTCTTGTAGCACGAGCCCATCAAGATGTGAACCTGCAGGAGAGGAAGAGGAGGGCAGGGTCAAGGGTTGTAACAGCAGCGCACATTCACAGTTCATGCTGACTGTGTGAGTGTGTCCACACACTCACCATACTGGCAAACAGCTCTCCATCGTCATCACAGGCCACGCCCCCTGGACTGTAGAGCTGGAACCAGCCGTCTTTACCTGAACGCACACTGAGCAGGCAGGAGTGGACCTGAAAACACACACAGATGACTTTGCTCTTGGTTCTTTGCAACAAAAAAACAAAAAAAAAACACTTCATCACAGTGTGATCGCTCGTGCTGCTACAGGTCAAAAATGAGATCACGTGTAAACACACACTCACCTCCTGCCTTGGATCCTCTGCAAACCTCTGAATAACATATTTCAGTTCCCTGTTTAGACAGAGAGACATTAAGACATAATTAGCAGGTTGTTTTTCAAACCAGACTCCATCTGTGAAGAGCAGGGGTTCGATTTTAATTTACTTACTTCGTGAATTTGGCATGTGCAAGAGCCCTGGAGAGAGTGGAAGACACGTGTGATTTAACAACCAGAAACAGTTTGAAAAAAAGATGAAAGAGACAAAAACCTCTCAGTAAAGAAAATAGATGTTTAATGCATTCTTTTCTGTTCTGGGGGGTTCTCCTTTTGTACTGTTTTGATCAATTGATTTAATATTCTCTGCGCTCATTCAGCAAGGGAACGCAAAGCTAGTCATGACATAGAACTAAGATAATGAGTTAGGTGAGGTGATAATCCCCATTACGCCTCTGCAACATTCAGATTAAAGTCGAAACGTCACAGTGGCAAACATTTCACGGCTAGAAACGGCAGTCAGAAAAGGGCTTGTGGACGGACTATTTCTTGGTGTGAAACAGTAAGAACCAACAAAGAAATAGCTTTGGAAACCTTTTTTTTCCTCATACAGCTGAAGCAAACAGACATGATTTTTAGAGGAGTTGGAGGGACAATTTTGGAGCCTGTCCTTATGCTAAGCTAGGCTAAATAAGTGGCTAAAACTGCATATTTGCTAGTTACATGTGTAACCATGGCATGCAGTTGTAAGAAGCTATACCTGTTTGCTATATAAGTTGTAGTATAAAGGCTCTAAAGCACTTTCCTGATCAGTTAACACATGTACAGAATGTGTTTGATCTAACAACGCCAGTAAACCTAACTGAGCATTACATTGTCAATGTGTGTGTGTTTGTGTGTGTGTTTGTGTGCGCGCTGACATCACTCATTATATCCTCAGCTACAGGGTGCTGGGGAGTATTTTCGCCTTTCCTAATGACGCCTGAAGGCTTCAACCAGGCAACAGTGGCACAGGTGAGCAACAGGTGTGACCCAGTGTTGGAGTAACAACAAGTGGTCTACCAGCCAACGCTAATAAAGCTCAGGGTCAGACTGGCAATTACAAAGAAGGCTCAGGGCTACGTAGAGCCAATTAACGCACTCTGTGGGGAGAAGAGCCACCCCCTCCAGGTCTAGCCCCCCTGGAGGATTGGGGAGGAACCTCACCTTTCCGTATGGGTTTTGTTTCTTTAATGGGTTAGACACAATAAGTCCTTACGTCAGCAGCGAGGCCCCAACAGGAGCCTCCTGGAAACACGTACACGTCCCCCCCAAGTGATGAGTAAGACGACATGCTAAGTGACATGAAGCATTTGGTGTCTGGTAATTGTAACAGTTTACATTGTGGTTTTTTTTTGGGCTGCACTGACGATTTTAGAAAGGAAAAAAAAAAAACTCTGTAATATTATTTTGACTGTCAGAAGACACTGAAACTGTCCCCAGATAAACAAAGCACAACTTCAACTACTGCTGGTGCTACTTTTACATTTTTAGCAACTACTATTGTAATTCCTTACAATAATAGGCGCTACAATATTCAACATACAAAGATATCTGATGAAATATTACTATGATTCTGTTGGGTATTTTTGTCTTATTGTTTCAATTTTATGTGAGCAACAAAATATATGGTGTATGTGTAGTGGAGAAAAGCAGCTGCTGCTCTGCTCACGTGCAGCTTTTCCTCTGTAGACGGTGTGTAACTCAGCCAAATTATTGCATGTTCAAAGCAAAACTTTAACACCAGCTGAGGTCTTTCCGTATGGGTTTTGTTTCTATAATGGGTTTGACACAATCAAGTCCCACGTTCTTAGGTTTGGGAGAAAGTTACATTTGGAGCCCTATGAGGAACATTTTGGCATCAATGTCCAAATATGGTTGCCTCTGTCAATTTCAGGCCAATTAAGACCCGATTTTTTTGTCAAATGACTGATTTTGAAGCGTCAAATATCAGCCCGATAGTGCATCGTGAGTCGTGCAGTGGAGGACAATGTTTTGGTTGTACGACTGCACACACTCGTACAGTGAGAGCAGAGCCATGAGCTGTTTTTTTTTTTCCTTACTGCAACTGGGTCAAACTGTTAGACAGCGTCTGAAAGCACCATAGTGACAACAAGAATGCCTGTTTGATGTCTCTTCCCCTCCTAACACAACTGATATGAAGAAGAGAAACGTTGTCAGGAAATAGCAGAGGACCGCCAGCTGACAGAGAATATTTGTTATGATTGAGCTTGTAAGTTAGCCTTTGTTTGTTGGTGATTCTCAGTGTGTGTTTGAGAGTGGGAGCGTTTCTGATGGTGTGTATTTGAGCGGTGCATATGAGACGAGAGTAAAACACACAGATCTGAAGTCAATCAGCGTGTTCTTAATTTCTCAGGTCGTCTATTATTTTGCTTATTTTTTGTCAAACACTGAATACGCACTCTGCTCCCTACCTGGAAGGACACAACCTCTCAGCTCAGCTATTCCAAAACCTGTTTCTATGTTGTGACTATGTTTCTATGTTTTGACCTTAAATATAGATATATAAAATAGACCCAGTTTGATGACTGATGTTTCTATCAACTCCTCTTTTATCTAATGCAAATGTTGGCAGCCAAGGCCTGAAGTAGAAACCAAATTCATCAAATTTGGGGGTCACCTGAATCACTGAATCAAAATACTGGATCAATTCTACATACAAGGGTGAGCTGTGGTATGTATGTGAGAATACTCACTCTTTAGGAAAGGGAATGGGCTGCAGCAGGCTGGCCAGAGCAGGTCTCCAGTCATCGTAGTCTGACCTGAGAGACATGACAAGATAAAGAAAACAGGGATTAAGAAAGCGAGCACAACAATGTGAGCAGGAGGGTGTAGCCTGGATAAATGTTGCTGGAGAACAAAAAGACGGAAGAGTTGCTTCTATGAGCGAAACATGAGCAGCATGAGAAGACGTGGACCTGCGGTTTGTGATATAACATAAACTGGAGCAGCATCAAATTACAGCTAGTTAAGTAACACAGTGTCTTTGCTACAAATTTTACAAGCTCACAGACACAACTGCTTTTAAGGCCATTCTGTGTGGTTACCGCACACACAGACTGACACACGTAACTGCTGCTCCACTTTCACACTGTGTGAAATGAGCACGGCCGCTCATACATTCATTCATTAAGGACTGCTTAACCTATTCACTGAATGCTGCTTGTTTCAAACTAGGACATGACGTTTCAATCATATGTAACTCGAACATGTATTTAATGTCTCAAGTCTGTTTATGAAACAGTATTAGGTAAGCCTGTGTGAACCTTACTGTGAAATCTACTCCCTGTGTTTGTTTATAAAGGCTTATTTTGGGGGTTTGCCATTATTTAGAGATAAAACAGTTGATAGAGTTAGAAATTGGGGAAAGGAGCCATGGTTTGGATTCGAACCTGGGCCGCCTGCTTAGAGGACTACAGCCTCTGTACATGGCCTGCACTAGCCACTAAGCTACCAGTGGCCCCCTACTCCATGTTTTTTTTTTTTAAACGTAACCACTTGTTTTATAAAGTAGAGGGGATCTGTCCATGTTGAGGTCGTTGTATCATACTGTCCAATGTTCGTAGTCAATCACAAATGGTATGTTTACAAGCTTCTGCTCTGACTCTTTAATTAGCAGTTGTTCTTGGCAACTGACTGGGTCCAAATGACACAATTCTTTCCCTACAGAGGTAGCCATGTTTTTTAGGATACAGCCTCAGTTTGCAGTCTGGAATATACTTCTACCCCTCAGTTTGAAGTCTGAAACCCTTCAGATGATCAGTTCTTTTATGTCATCTAAGACATTTATTTTTACTTCATGTAGAAGTATAATTTCAAAAATATCATCAATTAAAGTCCATCATGGTTCAAGGGAGTGACAGCGTTGTGCCAAATAATCCGTTTAGCAGCACATTTTTAGCAGCACTAACATTGACAGCGCTGAGTTAAAGGTACAGTTTGACATTCTGACAGCCTTGTTTAAAGTCTTACCTACTGTAGGTTCATATTGAACTTATAAATGTTGTGAATGTTTAGGTTTTAGATTCAAAGGTAGGTCAAGGACCTGTTTAGCCTAGCTTAGCACAAAGACAGTTGGGATGATGCTGCCACTCATTCATGTCTTTATATAGAGTGTAAAGTCATACAGATCCTTCTACTTTATACGACTATTGTTAAACAAGTGCACCCATAAGTTTGTACTGTTCACACTGAACACTCTGCAAATTGACAGCTTTTCTTGTGAACTCACAGCATCTTGAGAATGAGGGCAAAGCATCCCAGCACGCGGTCGGCCTGCGCTGGCAGCTGGATGGACAGAGTGTTGACGGCCGGGCTGACCAGCAGACAGTCGATGAGGTTGGGTTCGCTGTCTCCACCCGACGGCCCACCCTTTCGCTTGGCGTTGGCCGAGTTGTTGTTTCTCTCCAGCTCCACCAGGATCTCGCTGGAGTTGACGACGGAGGGAGGAGGGGAGAGGGGCAGGGAGGGTGTCGGGGAGGAGATGGGGATGGAGGGTACAGAGTTTGAGGGGGCGGTAGGAGGTGGCTGAGGAGGACTTGGGTTGGCAGAGAGGGGGAGGAGGGTAGTGGGAGGCGGTGTGGGGGGCTCTGGGCGTAGCAGGCGGAGCGGCATCGGAGGCTTTCTGTCGTTCTGCTGCTGGCAGCCATTTCTGATCTCCTTCAGGCTGGGGGAGTTGTCCCGACTGCAGGGAGGAAGTGGGGGTTACTAAATCACATGTAACCTCAATGCAGGGACATTAATAACCTGTTCTAATGTAAATAAGTGTCTGAGCATAGGCCTAAAAATTGCAGTGTGACCGACACAAAAATAAGGAGGTGTGATGCACTGAGAGTCAGGTGAGATGCTGCTACAGTGACGGCTCCTTTGTGTTCCAGAGTTTTGGAAAAATGAGCTAAGAATGATCCTCTCTGGAGTGAGGGAAGCTATGGAGACGACAGTAATGAGTTCAAATACATTACATCATTCATCTGCAGTCAACACAAAATCTCTGTGGAAAACATCCAAAGAGAGTCAGGAGCTCCCTCTGCTGCGTCAGCAACTCCAGGATGTGTATGAATGGGATAAGTTAATACTGACGAATACTTTACAAACAGTAGCCTCTGCCATCAATGCGTGAATGTGGTGTGAGTGGGTGGGTGTGGCCTACAATGTAAAAAGCACTTTGAGCAGTCACATAACTAGAAAAGTACTATAAAAGGCCATTATTTATTGATTCATGGATTGAGTCTTTTTTTCAAGCAAAATCAGAAAAATTGCCTTATTTCAGCTTCCCAAATGTTCGATTTTGCTATTTTAATTTGAAGTAAAAATGTCCCCCCGGACCCCACCCAAATAAAACAAAAATGAAAAGGATAACTCTTTTGGAACACATAGAATATCTTTATGCAAACGGCAGGAATGAGAAGTCCTTTCTGCGAAGGAATCATTCAGTATCGAGGGAATTACTCTGCCTCTAATCATGTTCATGGGAAGTTGATCTGGAAACTGGAGAGGTGCGTGAGAAGCATGTCCCCAAAAATAAGTGTAAACCCGAATTTCCCATCGGGGATTAATAAAGGATATCAAAATCAAAAATTGATCTGGATTCTCTTTGAACAAGCTTCAATGAATACATCTGCAGTAGACAACTAAGTCACTTATATTTCTTTAAAGCACGTAGAATTTCATCACATCTACAACAGCAGAGTATTGTAAATATTGTTGCTGCATGCGTGTGTGTGTGTGTGTGTGTGTGTGACTGACCTGTTGATGAACTCCTCGTAACAGGAATAAATGGCGGCGAGACACACAGCCACCAGGTTTGGCAGGACGCGTGGGTGGGGGCACTGCCCAGTCGGCCCATGCATACTGTAGTACACAAAGGTGTAGGTTTAAAACAAATCAGATCCCAACTGTCTGCTGAAGGTTCAGCTTCTGCCACTCAAAATGATCAGCTTTGTGTACTGCGTCTGTCTTAAGTATTACATGCTGTCAAGAGGCAACATGTTATTTAGCTTTTTAGCCAGCAAAGAGGCTGGTAAGAAATAATGCTTCTTAACCAAGAGAACAAAATGCTATCATAGTGATATGATGATTATATGTCTATATCTAATCAGACAGGGAATTAAGAATTTATAGGACATGTTTCCATGTCACTCTCCAGTTTCTCACCTGTGAACAAACTTCTTGACAACCTCCATCCCAGCGTTCAACTCATTGAGAGCCAGGATGTACTCCTGAGTAAAGAGACGCAGTCGAGGGCACTTTCCAAAATCCTGAAAAAAAGAGAGACACACAAAAAACAAGTACAGATTATTAAAAAACCAAAAAGTTAACAAGACCTGAACTAGAAGATTACATCCCGAATGTGAAGGTTTGACCCCCTCTCTTTGTTTGACAAAGTGAATTGAGATACTAGAGATACAATATATCTCACTAATAGAGCCTTTTATCATGTCTTCAGGTGAAATCTAATTAATTAGATTTAATAAACGTCAGTATTCTGCTTTTATCTCTTTATAGAAGGATGCACGATGACACAGATAAATTAACAGTTTAGGGAATATTTTTGGCTGACAAATAGTCTACAGTACATGTACCAAGCTTTTGAATTGAAGCAAATGGTAAAAATTGGATATCAGATTAGAAATGGCACAAGGATACAAAAGGATACATTTCTCATCAATAAACAACTAGAACGATTGTCTAGCCACTGTATTGTAGTAAGTTGTTGTATTGGGAAAAGTAATGGTAGACTAGCCAAATGATTATTTATAGCTTTGTTTTCTCAGCCAGAGAAAAAGAAGGAAAGGTAAAAAAAAAAAAGACATAGCATGGCTTAGATATCACTTCAAAAGAAAAGGACTGGAAAAAGCCACTGTCCTTTTTCCAGGACATTATAGCCCCGCTTCCACCAAGTAGTCCAGTTCATTTCAGTTTCGAACACATGTATTGTCATTTCTACTGTAAAAAGTTGGAAATGGGACCAAAAACCAATCTATGCCATCCTACTTTTTGCCACCCTTCTGTTGGGGTGATGAGCGTACCGATTCGACCCTAAAGGGGGGAGTTAGACACACCGTTATCATTTGATTGGTCTAACAATCATCACTTCCCGTACAACAGCAGCAATATTGGACAAACACAAAACTTGACCTGTTTAAATATCCCGTGGATTTTAAGAGAGTAATTTCAAGGCTGTTTTTGATTCTTGCTAATAATGTCAGCGCATAGCACTGCCTCATGGACCATCTCGGAGGTGCCGACATTACTAGGGATCACTGTGTCGCCTTGTTCTTTGTTGAATTTATTGGCAGGCTACACTGTGTCATTTTATCCTATACAACTTATTATTATTTAGTGAATTTGTGTCACAAATCGTGTATGATCTATGTTTGTAAAAAGTGGTCGTCGAGATCTTTTCGGTTAAATAAGTCCAAGCTGATGTTTTTGGACAAATTTGAAGAAATGCCAAAAAATTGAAATAAAAATTACCAGACATCAAAGGAGGAATAGGGAAGTGTGTGTGACCAGCCATCCATGAGACCTGATACTTGATTCTCATCACTACTACCAAACACTCTGTGCAGCAGTTCTCACCATGTTATGTTTGAGGATTCTCTGGACCACAGGAGTGAACACTTCAATCACAACCATCGACCGAGGGCGCTCCCGACAGTGCTGAAACACACACACACAAACAAAATGCACTTTAAAATGTGAAAGATTATTAACCTACTTCTATAGAACTTCAGGTTCAGGGATGTTCTACTTATGACGACTGCTTTTGGACTCACCTTACAAAAGAACTCACACAGGTCAGGTGGTGGGTGGTTGTTTTCCAGGAGAGGAGCGATGGCCTAAATATACACAAACACACACAGATAAAAGAATATTTATCTCTATATTTTCCTC
Source organism: Labrus bergylta (assembly GCF_963930695.1). Classification (NCBI taxonomy): domain Eukaryota; kingdom Metazoa; phylum Chordata; class Actinopteri; order Labriformes; family Labridae; genus Labrus; species Labrus bergylta. The sequence continues at coordinate 10,216,278 of NC_089201.1, read as the reverse complement.
TGGCTGGGAGCCATCATTGTAGCTGTTGGCTGGCAGGTGAAGGCGAGAGTTGTAAAAAAAAAAAAAAAAAAATCCCACAGGTGAGCTACACAAACATTACAGCATTGAACTCTTCTGTTTTCCACATGGTCATCGATAGAAACGATCAATAAAACACAAAACACACAGGTGCAAAGTGAACAAATACAGGTGGTGAATCTATTTTTTCCTCATGTTTGAAGACCAAAACAACAAGAGGCGAGATCCACGTGTGTTAATAATTAACCAGCCCAACACCAGAAATCAATTTTAGTGAGAGTGAACTTCATACGCACCACAATGATGTTCTCATGATCCTGAGTGCTGAGATTAGAGTTCTGAGGAGAAGAAACAGAGGAATACAAAGACTTTGTTTTAGTCAAACAGTAATCACAGAACGGTAACAAAAAGGGAAGCCAATGGTAGATTATCTTAAAAAGGTTAGGGTTAAGGATAAGAATCATGTTTAGTTCAAGATAAGATTAGACTAAGGTTTGGTTTGGTTGTCACTACACAGTGCCACATCAACACTATCCAAACACCTACACTTGGCATGTGTTGCGTTAGATGAAGTCTTAGCAGCACCAGAGCAAACACAAAGACATATCCAAACATGACAATGAGATGTACAGACATGAGTCAGAACTGCAATTACATGAGGCAATCCTCGAGTGATGGGTTTTTTCTTTTTCCCTGAATTCAGGAATCCTCAGAGGAGACAAGGCTGCGATTCTGACTCAAACTAAAAAGGACAAATATGATGTGTGACTTGAAGTTTGAAATGTTTTTTTGTTTTTTTTGCCTTTAACAAATGTATTTAATAGAGCATAATAACCCCCCAATATACCCTGATCAAAAAAGTGGTAGCAATAAAAAGTCCATTTGCTACATTGTTAGATGGCTGGGTTTTGTCAGTGTTGTCTGTAGTGGTAGATTTGGTTTCATATAAGGATCTTACCACTGAACAAACATTTCTATCTCTGTAGTGACCTTTTCAGTGTGTTGCTACCTCAGCCAGCAGGGTGGAGATGATGTGCAGCGGGGCCTGGTGGATGGACTCGTCCTGAAGAGGTGAGGTCAGAGCCATGTCTACCAGCGCTCGGATCTCCTTCAGAACCACGTCCCAGCGGCTCGGGTTGTTTAGGACTTTGCGGTACTTGTAAATCTTTTTCTGTAGCAAAAAGATGAATGTCATATCATGATCTCTGTAGCCACTGCATTCATTGTTCTCTAGACCAGCACTTCAACACAACAGTATTTTTCTTGTTTCAAACTTGTTTCAGATCACTATCTCTCAACTGCTATGTGATTTCTCATGGAAAATATGCATTCTGAATGTTGCAGAGAACACTTTAGAACTGAGTATAATTTACCACCTTTTGTATAAATGTGCAGCTTATTCGTTCATTTCCCCAAGAATCAGTGTATTGTATGGAGGAAATAACTGGGAGAAATACTTAACCATACAGTAGGAAGTAACTATGACCTGTAACACTCTGAACTAGCTCAGGTATACTTCCTGTGCAGCTTTATTTAGCTCAGTGAGCACAGCAGGGCCCTAGCACTCACAGGTTAAGAGGTCTGATCCTCATAAAGGATAGTACAGTTCCATAAAATGACATCTAAGACTGTGAAAAGATCTGTAACACAAGAGATCCTCTGTTTTGTGTTTTAACAGGATCATTCTGTTATAATCTTTAATGTGCATGGTTACCTGCTCATAGAGTGCGACAGTGTGTGTGTGGAGGGTTAAGCATGATGCTTTAATGAGGCAGTGGAGACTGATCAATTAAGAGTTTAAGACAAACAGTAACCTTACCTTCCACTGAAGGGAGTGAAACCACTGGTCCCTTAAGTAGCTGTTTGCAGCCTGCCAAAACAGAGAGAGAGAGAGAACACATACAGAGATACATGTTAAAGGTTACTTTTCCCATAAAGGCAGGAAACATCTCGAACTAAAACTTTCTCTGTGTTTCAACATACGCTTTAAAGCTATCATTTGACAGATTTAGGACATTTTGTCACGATACATCTGGATCTTACATTATCAGAAGTCGACCTTAGCTTTAGTAAGTGGCACCAACATTGGAAGTTCCCATTAAACAGATTATTGCCAACATAATCAAGTTTAACTTATTCTTTGACGTCTTATGGAAAAAAAAATTCATTGTAAACTGAAAACCAAAAGCAGGGTGAACAAATGTCAAAAGACCAAGTAGCTGAATAATGTGGCCATTCTTCCAGTTTGTTTGAACTTTTATCACATGTTTAACAGTAAATGACATAATCTCCATACAAATTAAGTGTGATGGCTTTGAGGTCTGTCTGGATGGGCTGTGTTGTAAGAAAATTAACAGAGTGTTCAGGACCTCGTTCATTGTTTTTAATGAAAAAAACAAACAAGGGTTTCATGTCTGTGTAGCAACGTGAAGGAGAACAGAATTATCTCCTTAAAACAGAGTCTCCTCGTTCTCATCTTCTTTTTTTAAATGATGCCATAACTCTTGCCAACAAGCCTCTGTCCTAACATTGGAGAGAATCTGCCCTCATGAGTAACTAATTGACAATTACTCAATAAGTCAATGACATCAGGCGCCCACTAATATTATTAAAAAACCTAAAACAACTTGTGACTCTGGAGTTGGTTTATTATAGCTGCTATGGTAATGCATTGCAATCATTATGACAAAAAACACATCATGGTTAGGGACAATTTGAACTATTAGAGCTCTTCACTGCTGATGAGGCCTTTGTTCATTAAAAAGAAACAATTATGAGTAAAACATAACTCCTATCCACTTAAGTGTCTCAACCATGAATGCAGGTATTCATGTTTGCAGATTGAATGTATTGTAGATTTGAATCAACTTCAGTATTCATTCTTTTTGCCACAGAGATGTTAGGCTTCGCTCAGTTGGTTGAGCAGGCCCCCCACATACTGTACAGTCAGTTCTTGAGGATACAGCCCTCGACGCCTCAGTCGCAGGTTTGACTCCAGACATCGACCTTTTGATGTCTACCCCAGTTATTCCTGTCAACATTTCTTGTCTCTCTTCAGCTGTCCAATCAAATCGCCTCTCCAAAAAAAGGCTTCAGTATTTGGTTTCACAACATTAATTCTTTGCAGATGATGTCATTATGTTTCACGAGAATTAGAACATTTTAGGAAGCTGGGGCAGATCCTATCTGTGGTTTCTGAATAAGTGGTTATGTAGGATGTGCCCAGGGTCCATTCAATACGCCAATATGTTACTGCTGCAAGAAGGTGTTTTTTATGTATATGTGGAATTGTTACATGAAATGCTCTAAGTTTTGAATGATCTCTATTTATGTATTTCATTCATTTTTATTTTCTTGTAACTGTTGGACAGAGTCCAAGAAAAATTTCCATTAGGGGACAATAAAGTATATCTTGATCTTGATCATGGTAAAAGAGCTTTGAGTAGTCAGAAGACTAGAAAAGGGAAATATAAGCTCAAGTCCATTTAGCATTGAAGTCCATTTACATACCAATCATTGCTATTCTGTTCAAATTGATTTAAAGTTAAAAAAAAAAAATGGAGATGGAGCCTAATTTAAAGAACTTTAAAACCCTTGAGGTTGAACATAATCTGAGGTTGAAGCTTTTGAAAATACAGCAGGTTAGCAGACTGGGATTTAAGTGGCCGCTCGTTTTGGGGTATTCAGGTTGACCTCTCTAAAACTACACTGTATTGATATTTCCATGACATTAAGCTAAATTTCTAATTGCCGTGTTCTTTCTCTAGCTGGAAAACCACAGCTGGGGTTTTGCACTTTTCTACGTCTTGTGCAGCAACTATGCCTGATCTTGGTTTGTTGGTGTGGAACCAGTGCCTGGCTGGGGTCCAAACAGCTGGCAGCAGGCATAAGCAAACACAGCTGAGGATGTGGGTATGCACTTCTGACCCCAACACATAATGGGTTGAAATGTGTATCAGAGGTAATTTTGCTAATGGTTAATCGTAGCAATTGTGTTCACTGAGTGCCTCTGGTTAATGAGAGAAAAATGAACATTTTCCTGGAATTGAAAGCAATCTCTAATAGAGTTCAGCGGGTATTTATTGTACGGTGTCTTGACTCTAAAACATTACAGCCACCAAACTGGACAGCCAGAACTAACTACTATTCATTCATGCAATATTGGAAAATTAATGGTAAACATCAAAGTGGCTAAAGCACACTGAGAATGAACACCCAGCTCTGTAGTATGGAGCTGCAGGGGAAAGCTTCCAAGCCTTACATTTCAAGAGCAACTTTATATTGCTTTTGGCTTCTTTTTTTTTTTTCTCTCTCTCACAACTCTCCCATGTAACTCAATAAAAAAAAATCATATATGAGGCTGCTATTTCCACAACACAAGCTGTGTTTATGTATCGGGAACATCAACATCAGGTAGATCAGACCTTACCTGTCAGAACATCCTTGGGATATCACGCATCGACTATTGCAACTCCCTACTGGGAGGTCTTCCTACATGCACGATCAAACCCCTGCAGATGATACATAATGCAGCAGCACGACTGGTCTTCAACCTTCCTAAAAGAGCACATGTCACTCTGCTGTTCATCTCCTTACACTGGCTCCCAGTTACTGCTCGCATCAAATTTAAAACTCTGCTGCTCGCTTACAAAACAGCGACAAAAACGGCTCCTCCTAAACTCTCTCATCCAGGTCTACACTACCTCCCGCCCACTACGCTCTGCCAATGAAAGGCGTCTGATCCAGCCTTCACAACAGGGTCCTAAGTCTCTGACTAGACTCTTCTCCTCTGTCGCCCCCGGTGGTGGAACGAACTTCCAAACTCCATTTGATCTGCAGAGTCCCTTTGCACCTTTAAGAAAAAGCTAAAGACTTTCATGAATACCTACAAAATTAATGACGGTAATGACGATGGTTTTGATATTATTGATGATGATGATGATGATGATGATAGTAATGACGATGGTTTTGTTTGACGATGCCTGTCAGCACCTGTGTCCAGTCGGACTCAAAGCTGATCGTTTGCTCTTACTGACATTGTTTCCTTTTTTTCGAGATCCTTGCTTGAGTTGTACTTACTCACTGATGTACATCGCTTTGAATAAAAGTGTCTGCTAAGTGAATTGTAGAATTGTAGAATATAAATCGGACGCATCATGCCCATGCAAACTGGAGCCCCACCAGATATTTTTAAATCACAGAATCTAACATATCTTCATCTATCATTTATTACAAAATTTCGTCATGAAGAATACTACTTAAAGTTAGACATATTCTTCTACTTAATCTATATCATACCTCAAAAATACCCCAAAAATACATTCAAGCTGTTGGTTTCCCTACATGTGTTACCAGCTAAGTTGAATCATAGAATTTCAACTTCAAATGATCTAGCTTTGTGTTAATGTGTCACTGTTTTCTGTTTTCTTTTCCAGGTTACCTGCAGCAGGACGGTGCCTCCGGGAAAGCTGAGCTGGACACAGTACTTGGGAGCATTGTCCCATGACAGGAGCTGCAGGTCCTCTATGGAGCTGTAAGACAATGACGCCTCCATGTAGCCAGTGGGCTGGAGAGGAGAGAGAAAACAAGAGGATATTATTCAGCCACTGTCTAACATTTACAGTACGCACTGTATATTTAAAGAGAGCCAGAGGAGAAAAGAAAGTTATTTTACTGGCAGTCAACTGGAAAGACAAAAAGAAACACATCCTGGGCTAACCTGCCCTGGGTAAACACAACGCCAAGCAAAACCTCCAAATACAGCAGAACGGCAAAGTACACATAATAATCTTTATCAGCTGTGGTGGTGTCACCCGAAGAAGTGAATATGTGCTGAAACCAAGTGGAAAATCAATTAAGCCAAAGCTATTTATCACGCACATACACAAACATCACCTAGAAAGACATTGTTGATGTAGCTTTGAGTCGACACACACACACAATCCTAGTGTGTGTGATGCAGAGCTCTAATCCCAGGCTCAGTATTGTCAGAGCTGGAAGCAGATGCAACTGAGTAACAGGCCACAACCTGTTTGCTCGTCTCAAAATGATTACAGAAACGCTGACAAATGACCACAAGTTTCCGGGCTCAGGAACAGAAGAGTCTTTAGAGAGAAGGGGGGAGGGGGAGAAAGAAAAATAATATAAACAGATAAAAATAACAAGGCAGAGTGAAAGCCACAAGGAACCAAGTGTGTATATCTTGTAACCCCCAGGAGTTAGTTTGAAGAGAAATGGCTGGTTCCACAGTGTGTCTATAATAAGACACGTGCCTTTCTGTAATGCAGAAATTGCAATAAATGAATCACTGGTTGATTTCCCAGACATAAGCGTCACTACATGACTTTGTAGCAATTATTGCTGATGAGAGACTAACACTATGTCCACAAAAGTGGGCTCTGTGGACGTCATCTGCAGTGTTTCAGCAGAACGCTAACAAGGCAGCGCTGCTTTCAGGGTATTCTACTTTCCATTTTTCTAAGGCAATTCTCATCAAGAAAACTGGAGTATTTTTGGATGATGGTTTGAGGCTTTTTTTTTTTTAAAGAAAAGTAAAAGCTCTCAGGGGGCCAAGGGGATGTGAAAGTGGAAGTTTCATCTGGATGCCGCAGTCAAAGTTTTATGTTTTAAAGTATATCAGAAAATATTTGAAAGCATCTCCTTTAGTTCAAGATTGCCATTCTCCTCAAATCAGTAAGACAGTTCAAAACAAACACATGGTGCGCAGGTAGCCTAGTGGTTAGTTTGTGCGCCCAGTGTACAGAGGCCATAGTTCCCCAAGCGGGCAGCCCGGGTTCGAATCCGACCTCTGGCTCCCTTCCCTCAGGAACACTTCCCACTCTCTCTCCCACATTTCTGACTCCATACACTGTACTATCTCTCCAGTAAAAGGTATAAAAAGCCCCCAAATAAAAAAACAAAACTGGACACAACAATAAAAAACAAACCTGTTAAGAACCAATAATAAGGTTTATGATTAAAAAAAATTGTATACATTATTTTCAGGCCTAACAGTCCACATATTATCAAGAGTGACAACAAGAAAGAGAGTGCGGGCAGATGGACGCCGACACTTGAAGGAATCTTGGTACTCATGTGTTACTTTTAATGACAGCTGTACTGTTCTGTCGGAGAGGTATCCTTAAATGACTTCTTCCCCTGGTTTCCGACTCTATCCACTATCCTATCTCTACAATAAAGGCACAAAAAATTATTAATCTTGACCTTCAAGGGGGGGCAGGCTGCCCCCCTTATATGATGGTAGGAGAAACACAGGGTTCTGTTGTGACTCTTGACTGGGAAGAGGCAGAGACAATCAAACTGGGCCTTCACTTTCAATGAAGCCAATTTACCTGTTATAGGTATAGTTCTGTTATAGTTTAGAATTCATTTACATCTTACACATAGAAGATGAATGCTTGTTAACAGCTTGTTTTGTGTAACAGTAGCTATATGTTATTAAATGTTTTATAAAACATTTAACGTAAAAGGAAAGAAAATGCTGTCTCACTGTCAACTGAAGTTAATATACACTGTTTTATTAGTGCTTGGAAGCTATGGCATTTTTCATGCCATACTGATGTACAAGCATAACTCTCTCGTCTATGCAGTGTGCCATGTGTGTGAGATGTAGATGAGGAATTTAATTTGTGGCCAATGTGTGTTGTTTGTTCTGTTGTACTGTTTGAATTGTCTGGATGTGTGTTTAAAAGTAAAAAGTATAATAAAAAACTAAAATCTGTCCCCTTATTACCTGTCAAGCTTCTGATCTGTTGTCAGATTATTACAATTTGTCAGCTTACCTACTGTGTTTACATTGTTTGCAAACCTTGACACATGCTGTGTGAATATTGTGAAATGCATTTGTATGAAGCAAATTAAATACCATGCAAAAAACACTGATGTTACTGATACTGGTTTGATGATGTGCTACCCTTAATATGTGACTGTGACCATAATGTTCAAATGTTGGTAATATAAAAGATACAAACAGTTTAAATAGTAAACATCACATCTAGACGACCAATCACACGCTCTGTCAAGCTTTCATCAGCGTGTCAGTAAAAAAGGCCATCATTGTGGTACACTCTTTTCTTTTTCTTCTCCTGCGCACACACACACCGTACACACATATGCACTCGCAATCATGGCTCCACTACAAACACATGATGTTACACGGAGGCAGCAACAGTTCTGCCCTGGCGTTTCTCTGAAGACAGGTGGCTCCTTTTTTTTTTTCTGCTTCCATCTCACATTTACTCAAATAGGCACCCCCCCCCTCCTCCAACACACAGGCTATTACTTGCTTTACATCTCCCTCTGTGGCTCTTGTGTTTTTCCCCCTACAAACACACAAACACATGGACATACACTCATACATGATTTTCATTACAGATATCATGAACAGCAAATATTGGTTCTGGACTAAATGTCTCATTTCCTTGAAAGAATAAACAGCCTGTCTGTCTTTGTCTCTCAGCCAGCCTGTCTCTGTCTATCCAAACTACCAAATAGGGTTTTTTCATTAAGCTCTAATTGGGTGCACGTGCCAAGCTAACGACTGGAAATAGGGTGCTAAAGAAGGAGATAAATGTGTTTCTTTTTTCTGAGCAGGCGGAGGTAGAGCAGAATGGAGACAAACAGGAGGAGCTTCAATTTTCTGATAACCAGTCTAGGTTACCATAGATACTCCATCCTGAACACAGGCAAGCAGTGATTGCCTGCCTGCCTTCCTCTCTCTCTTTCTCTCAACACCCATGATCCTTTCTCTTGTTTCTTATCTTTCTTTCTGTCTTTATTTTCCTGCACCATCTCAAGTATTCTCCTCCTTTCTCTCATTCTGTCTCTTTCCGTTCTGTCTTTCATCCTGCATGGAGGAGGCTACAGCTCCACTTGTCTACTCTCCTCACTGCTGTGTTGCCATAGAAACAAGAGGATGGAGATATATGTTATGGTTTTTTTTTTTTGTTTTTGTTGGTTTGTATCCAGGGAGAAGTAGACAAGGGAGGAATGATGGAAGAGAAGGGCGAAGAAAGGAGGAGAAAATCAGGGAATATGGAAAGAAAGAATGATATGTGAACAGCTGATCATATTTCATCAGTGCAGGCAACAATGAGACATAAACAAAGAACAGCATTGTTCATTTGTCATGTTATTTTTCACTCATTGTTGAGTAAAAAACCTTCAATCAGATTATCTTCAAAATGTGGTATTTGAAAGATCTGACATTTGTAACACCGTGACACGGAGAATAGCAAAGACAACTCCCATGATTCCCCCCTATAGCCTCGATGTCATCTTTTGTTATTTTATATATATATATATATATATATATATATATATATATATATATATATATATATATATATATATATACATACATATATATACATACATATATATATATATATATATATATATATGTGTGTGTGTGTGTGTGTGTGTGTGTGTGTGTGTGTGTGTGTGTGTATACAGATGATATTAAAACAACTAGGTGGGATTACCTAGCAGTGGTTATCACCGTCATCCCTCAGAAAGAAGGTTCCTGATTCACATCCCGGTTTGGCCATAAATGAAAAGCAAACTGTGTTGACAACGCAACTAAATTGTAAATATGTAAATACAAGTAAAGTAAGCTCAAAGATTACAAATACAACACAGATTTATCTCACCTCATCATCTCAAATTCTGTCATTTTAGATTTTTTTTAAAGGTTTATGTTTGGGATATTTATGCCATTATTAAGAGATAGGACAGTGGAAGGATAGGTAAATGGTAAATGGACGTGAGCTTCTATAGCCCATTTCTCGTCTTTTGACTCAAATTGCTGTTACACCACAGGTCACACTTACCCATTCACACCCATTCATACACTGATGGCAGAGAATAAAGTGACCATCAGAAGTAACAAATTCCGTTTACATTCATACAAAGCTGCTTGGGGTTAAGTGTTTTGCCCAAGGACTCATCAGTCATGTGGCAGCAGGAGCTGGGGATCAAACCCCCAACCTTCTGGTTGTCAGACCACTCACTCTACCAACTGAGCCACAGCTGTCACCCTGGATAGATTCATAAATCGAGGGGAGGGAGTGTGGGGAATGACATGCAGGAGAGGAACCGAAGATCGGATTCGAACCCAGGCTGCCTGCTTGGGGGACTACAGCATCCGTAAATGGGGTGTCTACGTTATCTGTGACACGTTAACTTAAAAGTTTACGGCAGCTGGGACACAAACCATTTTAAGTAAAATATATATAGATATTTTTTTTTACAGTGTACACTGAATTACAGAATCCCCGTCCACTCCAATAAAGCAAGTACAAGTAAGTTCAATCCTGGCTTTATACAAAACAACTTTGGTACTGCCACAGTGCCAAACCTGAGGCTTTAAAACACCTGGAGCCACTGTTTTGGGTCCAAGGATCAAACATCACTTCACATGGCGTGTTGTGTACAACACTTTCTTTCCATCCTTTTCACTGCTCCCTTTTTACTCGTCTTTTAACCCTCTTTTGCTGTTTTTATTTCTTCTATAACAATTTATGTTTCTTCTGTTCCTTTGCTAACTCTTTTCCATGTTTCTCTTGTTGATTTATTTCCTTGTTTCCTCATCACCTTTGACGTGTGTTATTGTAATTTTTGTTCCTCTTGTACCTCTACATGTTCTTTACCTTATTAATTTCTCTCTCTCTTTTAGTCCCATGTGTTTTGTTGTTCCTCATTTCACAAAGACAGAAATACCTAAAATTAAAAAAAACAACTGGTTGTTAGTCGAGAAGCACAATCAGTGTCTAAGCGATGTAACAAACAGAGCAGAATGAAAGTTTCTTCAGAGACACTGTGGACATTAAGTGAAACCTCCCTCTGCAGCCACTGTGTTTGTTTGCATCACACTGAGTCACAACCACAAACCTCCTGTTCAACATAGATAGCAAGTGGATAAGAGGGCATCTTGGTGCACATTTCTTCCCCTTCCTGTCATCAAGCAAACACTATCAGTTCACATCCTGTGTCCCATCAGTTTCATATTTACCAATAATCACACAACAAACAGTAGTTTCCAAACAAAAGGAGGACATTCAGCAAGTGACCCAGATCAGGAGGGGCGTCAGAGAGGATTTGATCGCTTCATTTGCTCGAAGACCTTCGCTGGGACAAACTGATTGATCACACATCAGCACATAGGCACACTATTATTCCTGTTTAGGGACACAAACTGCAGGGCTCATGCGAAACTGCAGGGCTCATGCGAAGCTGCAGGACTTTATAGAGTCACTTCCCTGAACGATAAGCTGCTCTACTTCTCCATTTTCGAAGGGGACAATCAAATTGCTGCTCATAAACCTCAGAGGAGAAAAACACATGGCTGACCTGCAGAACACTGTCAACAAGTCCTGCTGGCCTGCTATAAGAACAGCATACAGAGCACTTGTGTTGCGGTAGCTATGCAGGGCTTTGTGGTCTGATATTGTACAATTGATGAACTTTCAGTTACAAGCGCCAACTCAAGTTCAACTATTCAAATTATTGATGCACTCGATGAAGAATTCAAAGAAAGCTACCACAGACGTGTCATAACTGTTATCAAGATTTCATGCAGTAGAAAACCTCTTATGTGATTAGTAGGTTAATATGTAAGGTATAGGCTACATTAGAACACAACTGCTAAATACAAGGTTTACATCTCAGGTCACCTGCTGCCACCATGACATACTGTATGTGTTCTCAAGAGTTGTTCTAATAGCTATACAGGTAATGTGTCTGAAAATGTCTTGTGATATCAGCATTGCAGAGTAGTCCTCACCCCAAATATTAGACTGTATCTGTTTGATTTAGCAGCCTACATTAGATACAGACCGATATCAGCCGACCGATAATATTGGCCGATATTAGCATATCACGTGACTATCGGCATCGGCTAATTTTATTAACGATACATGCCGGTAAAAACATGCTGGTAGGTTTATTAAATTTAAGTTAACAATTACATTTTTAATTTCTAAATTAGTGTTTCAGTGCACTGCTGTTATTCTGGCCAATACAGGCTTTTGTGTTTTTGCTGACAGTATATGAGGGGTCAACCCAATAAAAGTGATTGTACTGTATATTTATATAAGGAATATATCAGCCTACATATAAGTGTCAGAATGTATTATCTACTTTATATTGGTATCTGTATCGGCCCCAAAAAACCCATATCGGTCAGGCCTTAGCTACATAGCAATAATATGTATCATTGCTGGGACTAGAAATTGCATGATAATAGGAAAGAACATATTAGTCCAAAAATGATTTTAAAAACTGTTTGTGTTTTATGTACATTTGTAGATATGTGTACCATCAACCCGCCGGGAGACTACAGATGGAAATTAGCCTACGCCAATAACCTGTCATATACACCTGTTTATGTTAATGTGACTGCCCTATTTTAAATAAACAAACAAATACATACAGTTCAGGTTAACTATAATGTGACGATAGCAAACACACATTAGATGTACAGAGCAGTGCTAGTGGAACGTGTATTGCTAGCTGTCAGCAATCAGTGTTTTCCAATCACACGTGTAAAGTCTCAATCTTATTTGATAACATTTAAAACAGGTATCAGGGGTTTGAGATGCCAGGAATCACCTAGCCACGTGCTAATTTTAGTTTAGTTTATTCTAGGAGCATATTTGTTTGAAGGTTTGGACTCCCTCAGTTTACTGCGGGCTGTACAACAATGATAGCAGTCATATCACATTCATACAGGGTTGTTCAGAGCTGTTCAGTATACAGAGGTTTAAATTATATAATTGAATACTCAAGTCTAGAGATCAGAATCTGTATGAGGAAGGATTCCAACACTACTGACTGATGGCCAGCTCTAATAACTGCACAAGTAGTTAACACTGCTAATCACTAAAATCTGCAATGCCATCAATATTTCCATCTAGTTAAAAAAAGACTGAAAGAAGCATGTGTTTACTGGCATGAGCCTGTCCCTTTAAGTAGGTGGTTTATGGGTAATGTACACTAGGGGAAGTTGTGGTTGATACTCGCTCGCAGTATGAGTGTGAACAGATCTGCAATGTATGTGAATAAAGTGACCCGGTTGGTAAAATATACTCTGTCTCTCCTCCTACTTCGAATGTTGAATTTACCCGGACTGCTTGTTTCATAAACGAGCCAAGCAGCTGTCCTGTACCACGGTTAGGGACGACGAAGCAGATAAAAGGGTAACATAATGTCCTGTAGAGAACTGCCCTTTTTTTTCTTCTTCTTTGATACGTTTACTTAAAGTAGAATCTGTTCAACACATTCCCTTAAAAGCCTCATAAACTGATCAATACGGTTATAATTATAAAATGAAAAATTCTTTGAATGTGGAAATACAACTTGGAGGGTAAAATGAAATCAGCTTGAAATAAACTGCTGGAACTCACCACATGAAAAGAACAGCAAGAACAACAACAGCAACCAGCCACAAACGCAGGAACATTCTGAAAATAAACTAAAGTCTAGAAGAAAAACAAGAAAAAAGAGCAGTGACAAGAAAAACCATCATTCCAATAATAAACAGGAGTGGTAGTATCACATCAGCTCAATACTCGAAACTACCTACATACACTGAATAAGAGGGTAAGAACATTGAAAGCCGTTTTTTTACTTCCAAATATATAGTTTTAAATAAAGACATATTTCCCTGTCAGCTTTACCTTCTCCCGTTAACACTTTGTCATTTTTCTGGAGGTTGCTTGAAGAACCCCCCTTAACCGTCTTGCACAGGAGAAGGGGAAGCAGAGTTTGAATTTTAATATTATCTCAAATCAAGATTTGATTATCAAAAAAGTGTACTGTACAAAATAGGCCTAGAAAACTGCCCTGCTGCGAGATGTAGTTGTTTCTTATTCAACAATTAGCATTGTGTCATATTGCAGGAGTGCAAAAACAACACAATAAAAACAGAATAAAAATGTCTTGTAAAAGCAGAACTGAGGGAGCAGCATGTTCAACTTAAAGCACACAGTTTCTCAAAACTCGTACAGCTCTTATAACATGCTTCATTTCAGCCTTTAGAGTGTGACTTAGAGAAAAGAGAAACTTCAAGATGGTACTTTTCTTTCATTAGTCTGAAAATCTGACATTCAGAGAGTGACTGCTCAAAGTTAGGCCAAAAGTTTCACTTCGCATTGTGTGTCCTATTGTGGTCCGACAGGACTAAATGTGGACGCGCCTTCAGACGTCATTGCAACTAGACTGGCTCATTCATCAGTCACAGTTCTCTTTTCACATCTGATATTAATATGAACAATTTCTACTGGGTTCTGTTGATGAAGAATAATATGTATTCATCTGCTGACGTTATGAAATGTATCAGTTTCCATAAGTACTTACAAATTAAAAGTATTTTTAACAAATCTGCAGGATGTTTGGAGTTTTACTGACAGAAGCTTTAGGACACACACACACACACACACACACACACACACACACACAAACACAAACACACACACACTCGCAAATACAACAAGTTCGAAATGTTAAAAATGTTTCTCTAAAAAAATTGAAAACTGATTTCAAAGTCAGCCAATAAGAGGAGACCAGTGTTGACTTGGAGTTTTGGTTTTAATGCGTTGCACATGATGAGAGGCTGTCTCACATAATCAAGTTGTGGTTCCCACATGACGCCACAGTCTTTTTTAAAATGTATTTAACCCTCTCTGACTGTTCCAACTCATCACACTCCTACAGTTAAAAAGCTGCTGTGAATGACAGAAAAATGCCTTTTTGCTGCTCAGTTCACTTTATTAATGGTACCTGGTTTGTTTCAAGGGGAAAGCCATCAATTTGTGGTTTGGTTGGGAGTTTTGTGCTCTTATGTGTGCTATTTCTTTGCTGGTTGCAGTGACTCCCTTTTTTTGGCCAAGATATAGTTTCAGCTTTAGTACTTTGATGGGAATGCATCTGCCTTAAAGGATCATTTTGCAGCCGTTACATCCCAGTTCATGGCGGCTGGCTCGAGCGATTAACTGGAGAACTTTCAAAACAAGTTAAACGTGTCAGTCGTTTAGACTAGAAGGTGGAACAGCAGGTTAACTCTCGATACAAGATGATAAGATACGATACAATATGATACTCAATACGTGGCCCACGATCAAGATAATACCCTGATATATACATTCCAGGATGACTGACATTTTGCATTTTGAAGTGCAAGATTATGGTAATTTTCCACTGCAATTTGGTCTAAGTTTCACCTCTTATCTTTCTCCATCCTCCAACTTCCTTTCACCGCTCCTTCTTTGATCCCACTGTCAGCTACCTCTTTGGCCAATTAACCCCTGTTCACGACTCAATGAGACCCGGGAACATAGAAAAGCCTTAGTACCTCTGAAGACTTTATACAGTCACATACTCTTCATTCACCACTCACACACTGACACACGTAACGAGTCGGAATGAGTCTATTCTAAATTTCATAAATTACTGTCATTCCCAACTGTAACTCAAATCTTTGCCTAATGGCTGCATTATTCAAACATAACTGGGAGTATCCATTATTTGTATGCGTACATGTAGTGCAGAATGTCCTGGAGTTCAGCCCAGAGCCTTTCAAAGCCCTGTGTGTGTGTGTGTGTGTGTGTGTGTGTGTGTGTGTGTGTGTGTGTGTGTGTGTGTGTGTGTGTTCAAGATCACAGGTTGTTCTCGCTGCATGTTGTTTCTCTTCCCTTATTTTGCATTAAACCAATACTAATGTCAAGGTCTGGCAGCACATTTATCTCGCTCCTCTTCTACTTAGTGACGTGCAGCGCAATCAGCTAATTTGAGTCTAAACTCCAACAAAAACATCATCTGGTTCTGCATCAGCAAAGACGCAGCCACTCTCTATTCAGACGTAGTGACAGATTCTTCAGAGAAAAGTTCACTTTGATATCAAAGTCCTGCAGTTGAAGAGAGTTTATTGATTTCATGACCTTTACATCGTAATATCATCTCTTTTGAATATGGACATAACATTTATATATACACAACACATTGAGTGGTTTTCTTTGCCTTTTAACAAACTGTAACCAATCGAATAGCTTAGTTTTACTTGCGTTTGAAGCTAGCTGAGATAATGATTGGGGCCAGTTTTCAGACCACAACAGGAAGCCAAGCTAGTGCTACATACATTTATTTAATGGAAGTTAAAGCTTAACTGTAACACAGACGTAACAGTGTGCCAAATGTGGCAGGCTGAACTTTAAGGACAGAAAGACAGCTGTTTCTTTCTTCCTGTTACAAACCACTGTGAACCTTTTGAGTAGTAAGATAGCATTAGCAACATTCACTTTAAAGACTGGATGAATGCTGTTAGAGATTAGTGTTACAAGGGTTGTTTTAGTTCCACTTAACACAAACTACTCCCCTTTTGTTACCTGAGCCTTAAATGACTCCAACATGATTCAAGTATATTCCAAAGTCTAATGCGCACTCAGTTTATCACGACAATAAACAAGTTATTGTGAAATACAGAGCACCACATTGTGTAACTCAATGGGGAAGTTACTAAACGTGTCTATGATTAATGACATGTAAGTTTTGGTGCTGAAACAGGGTTAGAATTTAAATTTAAAAAGATCTGAGAGGCTGATGATTACAGTGATACCTTTTAACTTTGGTTAGTGAAAATGGATTTAAAAGGCATTCTTACAATTCTTCTATTCTAAAAAATATGACATTTTTGCATTGCCCCATGTTCTTACTTAATAAAGGACCAGGGGATGTTTTCCACCACCAAATATAGACTTTCCTCTTACAACAATGATATTTAGTTGATAAAAATAATTTTGACTTGATGACACTTACCCAGAAAACCATGTTGTATTAACACAAAAAGTAAAGGTGGCGTCACAAATGTCCAATTGTGTTTGTGTGCATGCCCAATTAAAGAAATGCAAGAGGGTGATGTTTTGGCATAAACTGAAACTGCTCAGAACAATAGATAAGTGTAGCACTATTGACAGACCACTCATACCACACAAGTGAACTGTAAGGTGATTCAAATCTTTTTAATTTTCCAAACATTAAAGATCATACATTGTCCTACCTGGCAGCAGCAAAATATACATGATATGCTGTTTTTTTTTTCAGATTATTTTATCGCCTTTTACAGATCATAGATTATTCTTTTATTATTATTCTTTTAACCCCCTGAAAATATTAGAAACTAAACTTGACACTGGATATTGCATTGATTCTAACAAGAAAAAGTATAATCATTAAACCACATGACCGATGGGTCATCTTTAAGGCCTGACCGATATGGGATTTTTTGTGGCCGATACCGATATCATATCTGGGAGGGGAAAAAAACGTTCCAATACATCTTTCTTAAATATATGTTCGATCTGTTGAGATAGGAAAATATAGATATACACATTTATTGCGTTGGTCTCTCAAATGCAGTTATCAAAT
The DNA here is from genome assembly GCF_963930695.1 of Labrus bergylta. Lineage (NCBI taxonomy): Eukaryota > Metazoa > Chordata > Actinopteri > Labriformes > Labridae > Labrus > Labrus bergylta. The sequence goes on along the minus strand of NC_089201.1, from coordinate 10,198,821 downwards.
GCTTGTTGACAAGATGGTCTCTCAACTGGAAAGTAACTGCGCATGTAGTTGCTATATGAAATCCATATAGGACACTCTTCTGGTGAAAGAAAACTGCTTGTGTAATCGAATGATACCCATATTAAATGCTATTTAGCTGGTGAATAAATCTAGTCATGTCAGTGCATATCTGCAATGAAATTACGATATGCCGATATGCCGATATTTTCGGCTGGCCAATTAATGGATCGGGCTCTAGTACTCTTACATATCATTGGACACGTCAGGCTCCATTCAGACAGCACTCAAGACTCCCTCATTGATTCCTTAATTATCCTGTCTCTCGCCTTGCTGCCAATAATTAGCCCTTCATGCTCATGACACGACCTGAATCCTTTCATCTCAGGCCTTTTGTGAGCCAGGCGTAACTCAGGAAGCATTTGCTTGCACTTCTTACGCAAATGTGATAAAGGTTTGTGACTACAGTGGTGGCAGGCAGGTCTGTAAAGTGTGTCATTCATGAAAAGCATCTTCCATTTATATGTTAATTCCTCCTTTAATAGTCCAAAATCATAGAAATTAGCTCCTGGATTTAGTGACATAGGCCTAATATTATTTTTCCAGAATAATCTATTTAGCAGGATTTAACAGTTTGCTTTAACCCGATTTTCTGAGATTTTGTAAGAGAAACTAATGATCCCTCTTGGCAACCACTCTCATTTTCACAAAGCTCTTTTCTCACAATCATCTCAGTAATTTGCCGTGCGTGGGGATGTTGTCGGAGACGCCGAGTCAACGCTCTTTGCCTCCTTGTTAGAAGAAGTGGTCTCTCTGTAAGAGAGCAGAGCAAACGGGTCGGCATTGTTCTTCTGCCCACATAACCACTCTGTTCGACATCGAGCACAACAACTCCTCTCAGGAAATGCACATTCATGCTTCACCCAGAATATAAAAAAACCCTCTTCCTTATAGTTCAGCCTTCACAAAGAGAAGACTGTGACATCGCCGACAAGCCAACAAGAAGCAGGAGTGCTGGATGAGGCATGTCATCATCGAAGCACACAAGTTAAGATATTTTCCGGATAAATCACCCACATGACTCTCAGACAAAAATTCATTAAAAAATTATCATTTTTTATTTTTTTTTATGACTTCAGTCTATTTAGAATCAGTTTCCTTCCGAAACACAAAACAGACTGTGATTCACTAAAGGACATCTCGTCATGAAAAGAACATTTTGAGTCAAAGTTTTGACTCTGTATACAAAATGTCCACTTCTTACAGCACTCTCTTAAGGGCTTTAAAGTGAATTGTAACCTTGCAGAACAACAGTTCCATTAGTCTCTGAGCGTTTAACAGGATAATTTATGACAGCAGGTCTCTGGCGGTCAGTGGCTGTTAGCTATTGGCTCTTTGAAGCAGGACAATAAAGACCCTAATACAAGCATGTGAGATCCTGGGAAAGATAAAAGGACTATGCCGTTTCATCAAAAAATAAAACTCAGTTTTCAAGAAGTCTTTGATGTTAGCGTTCTCATATACGGCACTTCATACATACAGTAATCTTTACAAAAAAAAAAGTTCAGTCAGGGTTAATTAACTTACTTGTTCTTGGCTTACACTTTCAATCACAAGTTTCTTTTGGAAAGGTTACTAAAGAAAGGTTACTAAAGGTTAGGAAGTGGTTGATCTCCCCAAAACAGAAGCTCCTTTCACACACTCACTGACTGCACTCATAAAAAATTCCCAAAATTGTCCTGGTGGGCTGCCTGTGTGAACCACAGATTATTAACATTAATGGACGAAGCCTGAGTGACGTCAGCCCTCTGTTACTGTAGGGGGTTCTTGAGGTTCATGGGCAGCAACCGTCATGCTGGAAATGTTGTCTCAGCCAAACTTTCGGGCGGAACTGAGTTTTAGCCTCTTGATGAAGCGTTACATCGCAGCCACCTGTCAGCCATGTCAGCTATGCGCCTCACTATGGATAACAAGTATAGTTTTCAAAATCAAAACAGAGCTGTTTTTAAAAAAAATTGTCATTGGTTTCATTTTTCAAGACCGGAGGTTGCCGCTTGGTGTTAACATACATGGAAAAAATGTTCATAGCAACTGATCCCAAGAACGATTTCCAAAAGAAGCAGGGGTAGGTTGATGTGTGACAGTTCAGGAATATTCAGGGAAATTCTAAATGGGCAAGCAGGCTCTTTTTTGTCTGTTATTTTTCTGTCATCGTTGCCCTAGTAACAGTCATCATAGCATCAGACTCTTTCGTCAGCCATCTTGATTATGTCGTAAACATTACGCTGTGACTTTCACATTATTCTTGAAGTCATGTGTTGCCTCCAGTGACCCTCCCTTGTGTCCAACAGGGACGATCTGCTGCTGTGAGGAACATATGTGAAAGAACTACTCTGGGAAATGTCAGTAGAAGACTGTCCGGAAACTTTGAAGAAATGTTCAGGGATGCAATGATTGAAAAGAGGCTTGAGTTGACTAAGTTGTTATTTGATGAAAATAGTGATTGGGAACCAAGTTTTCATTGGTTGATCATTTACAAAAAAATAAATAAATAAAACTCCATTGTGGGGCTTTACCTTGTCATAAGTGCCTTCCATACGATGAAAGAGGAAGTAAGTTACAGTGGTTATCACATATAATCTTTATAGCAATGTAAAACTAACACCTGTTTGTGTAATAAGTTGTAGTCGTAGTATTAAGATAGTTAACAACTACTGTATGAGCATAGCTCAGGCTTATGAAACTGGTAGTGTCCCATCAATGGCCCAGAACTTAAAGGGTTAAAAAGCTAAGTATCAGTTAGTCTAATTTATTATTCTAGCTTCTCCTTTGGGATGGCCAGGGTAAAGTTGACAAGCAACATGGGAGGGATGATTTTATACGGAAATACTGTATCAAATATTAGCTCTCCCTTCTGGTTATTCAGACTTGTTCAGAAGGTTTACCAATTTTCTGCAGTTTCTTTTTTTAGGTTTATCATGGTCTAGTGTTTCCCTGTAGCGCAGTTTTAATTATGTTACTTAATACATTCTTTAGCACGCAACAAAGAGACATTTAAATAATAAGGAAAAAAATCTTTGATAATAAAAAACACAGCAGCAAATGTCAAAGGGAAAAGATGTGACACGAGTGCCCTAAGTAGAAGTAAGTTCAGCCTAATCCCTGCTCCAACAGAGATCATTTCCAGGCAGGCTCTGAGGGCTGCTGTTGACCGGCCAAAGTCCGTATACAGTCCCACATTGCCACTGAAAGGACAATTGATAAAGATTCCCTGATATTCAGAGTTCAAAGCACAAAACTTAAAACTGTGACAAAAAAAAATGGTAAAGGGGAACAGAATGAGCCCCAGATCACCGAAAAGTGTTCATTGGATGTTAATTTGAACTGTGAAAGTTAACAAGTACACCAAATAGCCTGGTAAAGTAGTGTTTTAATCGATGTGTCTTGTGTTATGTGCTATAAAGAATCTGTTGGAAACTGCAGAATGGGGCAATAATTGTTGAAAGCAGTGTCTCTCAGATGTGACTCAGGTGCCTGATATTTCCCATTAGGCATGATGAAACCAGTACAGGATCTGACTTAGCACACATACAGTAGCCCAGTCACTTCCATCAATGACTAAGAAGAAGTGCTGAGAACAGCATGTTCTACTGCTCCAAGACCACAGTCTATTCTTTGGTTCCTTCACAACATTGTTGGTAGGCCTTCCATTAGTTACTTTAAAGAACCCAACATATTGTGAAGAAGGTTGGGGTTTGGATACATGTCTTCTACTCAAGCATGCTGCTTTGTTTAGTCCCAAAGACTGTATGTTAAAGGTGGATTCTACAGGTTTAGCATTTTAGCTGTCAACATGTTGGTTTTTGACCATAATTGGATAATGGGGTGAAACTGGAAAGGAGCAAGAGATTAGAAACAAGCTTGATTAACAAGGTGTTTATGGTTTCTGTTCTCTTCACTGGGATGCTTTGCAGCAACCAAAAAATTGGTTTTACGCAAAAAGTGACTAATGAAAAGAGTCAAAGCTAACTTGAACTCGAAGAATGTCTTTTAGTAGAACCAAAACAGAAAAATACATTTTCAGGTTCCCTGTTAGAAACGTATCAATCACAGTAGCTCACCAATTTAGCCCAAGATGATGAACTTTAACCATGTCAGGATATCTAAACTTTTCACTGGGTGTATGGATAAGGACTTTGACATGACCCGATATTGATTTGATTTAATAGGGACACTGCAATTTAACATAGTTTCAACTCAGAGCATGAAACTGGTGCGCTGCACAGTTTACAACTATTGCTAATTCCCAACTCTTGTCCCTAGTTGGGCCTTTCAACAATGTATTCTGTCTGGTCTTTTTATCCTTGAATTCATATTGTAATGTTTTATGTATCTTGACACTGAATCCCCTGTCTGCACAACAAATGTAAATTTTTGGGTACCAATAAAGAAGATTTGAACCTTGAATTTGCACCTACAGTATATGATTTTGCAAAGGTTATTGTAATTTAAGTACAGTTCACTTTGTTTTCTACTTTGACAACCAATATTCATAAATCACCCAACGCATGGATTTTTAAATGTATGTGTTCCAGTAATACAATTTAGATAAGAGAAAACATTAAAACCAATATTGATACATATGTAACAGCCTATAGAATCATCCAGCTGATCTATCAGTCAAGCTCAATGGAAAATAACTTTTTCTTAAAGTTATAGTATGTAGAAATGTATGACAATGTTTACATTCAAATATCTAATTAATTAAAGTCGGTAAACATATTCTCTTTCTCAGGTCGGTTTCGCCTGTTCGAATTGACGACAGACAAAATAGATTTCGATTTCACCGAAAGGGAGGGAGGAAGTAGCAGAGAGAACTCCCATGATTCCTCGCTAGCCTCGACATCATCTTTTGTTATTGTTTTGGTTGAGAGCCCCCTGGCGGCGGATTTTACATTCTGTGCGTTTAAGTTAACAGTGTGGCCTCATGAAGCAGTGTGTTGTGTTTACAATGATGTTCAATCACCAGGAGGAAGCTTCCATTACTTAATGCTTCATGATCAAATGTTATCTTCTCAACCATAGATTCATTGATTGATAGTGTAGGCTACATCCTCTCAGGGTTCCACTCACTTATATAATTTAAAGACCATGCTGACCTATGCAAGCAATGAAGGGTCAATGTTCACCAAAATGTATTTAGATGGTAAAAGCAGGTTGAGTGTATTCATGTATTCTCCAATAACTTAAATCAATATTTAGGTAATAAAATGCATAAATCCTCTGTAAAAAGCAAGTCAGCCAGATTCAGGTTGGTTTTCTTTGAACCACATCAACAAGTGTTTTCTGTCAACAAAAAAAAAAGTGTCTCTAAGACATTGCACACTGCAGAAAGCAGTTCAGCACACATATGTAGTGTGGGTGTGATAGGCAGACATCCAAAAAAGCCTCTAATAAGGTGTGTTGATACAACAATGGGGCCGGGCTTTATAGAAAATGTCAGTGTTGACAATAACAGAAGAGGAAATAAAGGCCTTTGTTATTTTGGCATTATTCTGTAATTACATTTATTTACCACAGACATGACTTGTATTGTGCTTAATAATTACCTGGTGTCTATGATTCCTGTGAGCAAAGCTGAAAAGCATGATAGCAATGAATCATGTTTCTTCCATGCGTGCTAATGTATACAACTTGTATTCTTCTATTGTGCTGTTATTAGATGTTCTCAACAAAAAGCTGATTCATACAGCACTCATTTCGGTAGCAATCGGTATCAGGGAGAAGAAAATGGCAACAATATGAAGGCCTGCGTTGGTGTTGGACTGATGCACTGAGCAGGCCCAGCAGCTGATCAAGAGAACCTACAGGCTAGCACATCAGCAGAAGAGAAACTATCCTCAATGAATTGTCACCACCAAACCTGAGCTGGTCTGTAAGATAATTGAGTAACAATTCAACCAAAACTATTGAAAATTGGCAAAGTGTCCCCTCTCTCCATAAGACGGACAAAAAGTAAGACATAAACGCCAGTTTGTCCTGTGGGTGCAGGCTGCAGGAGTCCTTTTCGGGTGTCATGTCACACAGCAGGCTCCTGGACCCCGGCGGAGGGTTTTTTATTTCCAGGCACTAACAGAGAAGATTTCTCCTGATGTATAATTTAAATTCAGATTTTGAACCCTGCTCAAAGCATCCTGGAGCCCAATACTGACCCATATAACACACACACACACACACATGCGCACACTCCAGGAACCTTCACATCCAGGGGCCTTGTGCACCCCCGGTGTTAAAACTACAGAGCCGTGGGTCACAGTGAAGATGTAGGCCTACTGCACACGGAAGTGATGAAGGGCAGAAGGTGCAGCCCACAACAACAGGGTTGCCGAACCTATCAGTAACAGTGTCTTCTTGAAAACTGCGTCAACAACAGACTGTGCGTAATCTCAGCGCACCTCTGCTGCGTCCAGACAAGAAAAGACAAACACCAAAGCTGCCTGAGGAATGTGAAGCAGCATATTATACAGCCCCACACACACACACACACACACACACACACACACACACACACACACACACACACACACACACACACACACACACACACACACACACACACACACACACACACACACACACACACACACACACACACACACACACACACACACACACACACACAGAGAGAGAGAGAGAGGAGGCCAGAAAGCGACTCACGGTGGCCGAGGTCAGGCTGCTGTCTGTGAGCGTGAGGTGGTGCGGCTCCCATCTTCGCAGGAACTTGGAGGTAAGGATCTTGCTGAGGAAGGTGCGGGGGTGTTTGACCACGCACACCTGGATGTCCCCCTCGTGCAGCAGCTTGTACCGCATGCCACTGCTGCTGCAGTGGTGCAGGGTCCTCTTGCACGGCCCTGCGCCCAGCTTGGTGTTATTATTCCCCTCCGACATCTCCCCCAGCAGAGGCTTGTTCTCCTCGCACTGATAAAACTGGTTGTTGTGCAGCTCGTTGCCTCCGCCGCCGCCGCTGTTGAAATCCATAGTTCAGTAATCCAGCAGTTTATTTATTGATCCCAAATTTTCACTCTCAGGCAGATTTCGCAATTCAAAAATCCAACATGTATAAAAAAAAAATTGGAAATAGACAAGGTTGCTCGGACCGAGCTTAAGGGGGGAGTAAGTGGAGGGGGTACCTAACTACCGCTATAACACGACCTCAGTAATAAAGACACGGCTAAGACAGGCGCAGAAAAGACACCAATCAGTGTTTTACGGCAGGATATCCACGCGAGCGAGGGTTATAATGATACAGTGCAAATAAGCCACCATTTTCCTCCCAGTACAATACCCCATGAATTGTCTCCACAGTGCTCGTCTCGCCTCCCCCCCCCACCCCGCCACCAGCGAGCTATTCAATATGTTAGGGCCATGGCCTTATCCATTCCGTCCGCCCTGGTGCCAGACAGAATAATCCACACCGAGGCGCGCGTGGGAATCAGTGGAAAACGGGAGAAATATCCAATGGCGACGGCTCTAGGCTCCTCCGATAGGTTTCGTGCTCATTACAGGCTCACGGGCTCGGTTTCCTTTTATTCAGTCTTTTCCCCCTATCTCGGTGTGAAGGAGCCAGGACTCTCCGACAGCGGCGCACCGATTGGTCCCTGCACGTTCATGTGATACCGGACTGACGTCAATGGGGAGGCGAGCGGATGAGCCGTGTGTCTTTTGCGCTTGACTGTCTGCCGAGGGCGCACGCTCACCCCTCCCAACCTCCCTCCCTACTTCCCTCCCTGCTCCTTTAACTCCCCCCCCCCCCCCCCCGCCCCCCCCCCCTCCCCCTGCGGAGGGAGGGCGCAGGGACTTGCATTCGCCCTTTAATTTCCATAGAAATGATAAAGCTTCTCGACATACGCGGGGGAAACTGACTGTAGTGTTGTTAACATTTTTAACCAAAGAAAAAGTTCTAAGGCATTGGAATGAATAAGGAGGCGATTTCAAGTAGCCCACAGTTAAATAAATAGGCCCATTTTCAATCGGCTGTAACTTGTTTGTTTGCACATCAACAATGAGCCCATTATTTGGTCGTTTACTTGTCAAAAATGTAACTTAAATATTACAACAATAAGTAGCCTAGTTGTTGATTAGACTTTAGGGCCTATACTAATAGCTAAATAGCACTCTCAAAGTCAAAAGTGAACAGGAGTTAACGACCAAAAGTCGTGGGGAAAAAAAAGTAGCCTAAGATAAACAAGTGGCACTGCTATTGCACGAGTTTTTACTGATGTATCTCCTGACAGTCACCATCCGGATCATTTTTCCTGGGAAGCAGAGCTGAATAATAGGAGGGAGGGAAGAACAGTCTGGTGACGTCACACACTATTTACTGTAAACTATCAAAGGCTTCCACATATGACAACAAGAAACAAGTGTAAACACAGTACATTTATTGCAAGATTTATATCGATAAAAAGTTGTATTATTCATTTAATAAGTTAGTGTCCCTTTTAATTACAATCGATTGATTATCCTTATTTAGCTAACTAATCAATTGTTTGTTAAAAACCACTATAACACAAGTCTTTGTGTAATGTAATGTATTGAACTGTTCCACTACACTATAATTATGTTTATCCAACAAAGCCACAGCTAGTTTAAAACGTATTGTGGTTATAAGCTGACAACCAGTCTTATATTCTTCACATTTGAACCCTCTATACATTCAAAGGTTGGGACTGAGGCAGGCCGAGTTAGGATACAGAGTGAAGTACACCTTGCCACACCTTGCAGAGATTTATTGTCTATGTCATGGATACTTCAGCAGGGCGGATGTTGAACAATACAAGGCCCTGAAGTCATTCCTCCCACTGAAAGAACACTCATCCAGGGTGCAATGCTTGTGTTGCATTATTACTAAAATTCTTGCATACGCATACAAATTACAAATTATCATTACTTTTTTGGGGAAGTTTCCATCTTATGACATGTCAACTCTGGTTTCATTTTGAAGCATTACAGTCATTACCTTGACTTTTAAGATGGCACATTCAAGGGCTTAAATGACAAATGAACACAGAAAGATGGGAAATGTTGTTAATATGTGGACCACTGTGCTCCTCTGGATGACATGGAAAAGCTTAATTACAAGATTCACTCTTATTGCTTTTTTTTTAATAAGATTTATTTTTGGGATTTGTGTGCCTTTATTTGGGAGATAGGACAGTTGATAGAGTCCAAAATCAGGGAGGGAGAGAGTGGGGAATAACATGCGGGAAAGGGGTCACAGGTCGGATTTTAACCTGGGTCGTCTTCTTGGAGGACTATAGCCTCCGTACATTGGGCACGCACACTAACCACTGCACCACCAGCGCCCCTCTTATTGCTTTTCTTAACACACTATTGCTTAGCTACATTGTGATCTTTTGTACCGTATGTGGATCCTATGATTGAAACCTGGAACTGTTTAATACATTTTGAGTAATCGGATATTGAAGAAGTATTTATTAAAGCTGTGTAATGGCGTCGTGTCCAGTGGCTTTAAACATCAACAGGTTCTTAGTTGAGAATCGTAGATGTTGAAAGAGCAGTGTGTTGTGTTAAGGGTCTGAAAGAGAACCGTACAAAGTTTGTGTTTTAACAAAACTATAACATCAGATTATTTAACAGAAGAGACTGTGTTTTTTCTGATTGCATGGAGGTTACATTTTGAGTATCTAATAGTATCACAGTGACTTATCACATTTGGGATCAAGTAGTAATAGTGTACATTTAATAATTGTCCAAAATGTGAAGACACGCATTAAATCATTACAGGTGTTTAAGTTTTCATTTCACTTTTTGCTCCTTTTCGTTTGGAGTATGGTTGCTTGTTGTGTAATGAAATGCATTGGTACGGAGGCCCAAGGTGATCAATATTTAAAGGACGAATATGAAAGATATTTAACTGAATTTAATCTTTAGATGAACTTACTGAATAATCAGACATTAAAGAAAACATGATATTTTGAAGCGCTGGCTCCTCTGACAACAACAAGCAGCCAGTATGTCCTTTTTAGTTTCAATTCCGGTGTGGAATTCGTCTGTATTTGTTTTGACCAGAGAGGCCTCCCCACAAGGACGATTTGGACGCCCCTCAGTTTTCCAGACAAACGGCAAACCAACAGCTTTTGCAACGATGAAAGCGAGCAAGCGAACTGGCTCACATATAACTGATTCTTCCCGACCTAAAAAGCCTCTGCATTTTTCTAAAATGCATCCATGACCAGAAACGTGGTAAAACTAGGATAAATATTGGAGATGCTTTTGAAAAACAGAGAGGTGCGAACACATAAAGGTTTCAAGACCGATGCAGAGCTGCTAAACACTGAAGCTTCAATGTACGCTACGTAACATGACTACCTGCGTGCACCTCGACTCTCAGCTCTCTCCAATGTTTTAAATCTGGACTGCAGTTCCCATTCTAAAAGCTTTTGTCAAAGTTACAAATTTCTCCTTTAATGAATTACTTTTTTTCAGTTATGATAGCTATTTGAATATAGTTTGTAGCATAATTTTCCTATCATTAAAATTTCACCAAATGCTTAACCAAACAACCCAAACGTTTAGTGTTATCAGTTCACCACTCTCTATGGGTCTCTTGGCATCCATTTGAAGCTCTTTTTTCTTTCTCACACAAGACTCATGTTCATTTGTTTTTTTGGTTAAGTTAATGAAAACCTTTTTGGTTATAATAAGAAAAGACATGGAAATGTAGCATTTACTCTTTGTTTCACACAAAACTCAAACCTCAGTCTCCTGGGTGACATTCTTGTATTGTTTGATCAACTTTTCACCACAAACTGCCACCCTTAAGTGGCCTTCAGAAGCAAAATAAAAGAACAGACTGACGTAATCTCAGAATGGTTTTCTTCGAACCTGCAGGAAGTATCACTCAGCATCCGTCTTTAACAAACTGAGGGCACTTAAGGCCAAAGGTGGTTTATATTTGATACGCACAAAGGAATACGTCATCAGTCAGAGGCAGGTGGAAAAAGTTGTGTTAGGTGACATCAGGGCTTTGAAACTCTCGGAGGAGTGAGTTACTCAGAGCGAAGCAGCAAAGTGCAACAGTCTGTACTGAATGGAATTGACTGGCAGCAGAGGCCGCATGCATCCCAATGGTCCTGCCTCTCAACAACAACCAACTCGGATGTCCCCTGTGAGGTGTCCACATGTTCCCACAGGGACATCCAGCTGTTCCCTAAAGATCCTCTTTATGTCTGTTCCTCCCACCATCACCCATTAGTGGGGGAGTCCTTCCTGCTGCAGGACCACCTGCAGCCAGTGTTGTTGTGGAGACAAGTTTCAACACGCCGAGCCTTCTCACCAGCAGACTGTCTTCTGTTGAGTCCACAGAGTATGTTACAGTCCCTGGAAAGAAAGAAATGCAGAATGTACAGCATGTGTCTTACAGGCAGACAGATGTATTCATCAGGCAATAATGCAAATAACGTGACATATCTAACATTGAATCTGTGCTGGAAACCAATCACAAAAATAGTTTAAAAGAATGACTTCCTGTTTTTGGAATATAAAAATGTATTTCCTTAGTAAGCAAAAACTCGATCTTAACATAAAAAAATACCATTAAACAGATTGTTGCTCAATTTTCCGAGCACTTTCATGCTCCTATGACCATTAACGCTAAATTTTGAATAAACTTATACAAATGTATTTTCCATTATCGCCACCATTTAGACGCATTCCCAAATATGGGCACAAGATGCCATGAAATATGAAGTTAAGTTCCTGTTACCCACAAGATCAAGCTTATTCATTTCAGTAATCACTTCAATATGCGATGCAAAAAGACACGCAACACTGTTTTTTTTTTTAACATGTATTATGATAAAGTTTATCGTTTACTTATCGCTGAATCAATCAATCAAGACATTAGACGACGTAGTTTCACCACAATGTAAGTGATGAGCTGAGGTCCGCTTCTGGAGCAACGGCATTCATGCATGTAAGTGAGGGGCGTGGCTTTTGAGGGGGCACAGAGGGGAGGGGGTGGGCGTTGACGGAGCACTGAGGGAATGCTACTTTCAAACTCAAGCTAGTTTTGGAAAATGACCAAACCCTGCCTTTGAATAAATAAAAAATCATTCATTCATTTCAAACACTGTATGAAAACAGTAAAGCTGTAATTAATCAATAATTAATTAATTTGCTTTAATAGCTATATTTTTTTGCATCCAGTGGTTTTTACCACTCATCACCTGAAGAATTGATATGCGTGCGTGTGCTGACTTTGTTCAGGTAATCACTTGAAGCCAACATTTCATTCATGATATCATACATCATAGACTTTTGCAATAGACTGCTGTTTGATATATTAATGTGTTTAAACAAATCAAACTTAATAATCAGGTTTTTACATAAACATAGACAGACCTGGTAATATTTTATTACATACTGTCGGCTATCATTTATAAAAACTGATACAATGACTGAAACACTTACTTCATAGTATTAGGGGCTTCAGTGGGCGAATTAATTTAAGGACTACATGTTGTCAAATGATATCTGTTGCTCCAGACAGTTAGACAGGTGGTCAATTCACATGAGCGGTCAGCTAGCCTCCTGTGTGTGTGTGTGTGTATATGTGTGTATATGTGTGCATATGTGTGTATATATGGGCATATGTGTGTATATGTGTGCATATGTGTGTATATGTGTGTATATGTGTGCATATGTGTGCATATGTGTGTATATGTGTGTATATGTGTGCATATGTGTGCATATGTGTGTATATGTGTGTATATGTGTGCATATGTGTGCATATGTGTGTATATGTGTGCATATGTGTGTATATGTGTGTATATGTGTGCATATGTGTGTATATGTGTGTGTGTGTTTGGAAAAGTGTGTTTAAGTAAAGTGCTTGGCAACTTGTTTTGAATCAGGTCATTATAAAATCATTTAAGGGTAATTCTACAGAAACGTCCACTCTTGGGGTTACAGAATGTCTTAAAGTGTATTAATTATTATTTTTGAATTATCACTTAAAATTAGTCCATATTATTACATAACTTAAAGGCTTCAAGACTTTGCATAAATGAAAGCTGAATATTTTTTTTGCGTTTATTTAAAGATTGCATGTCTCGTCCTTTTGTCACTGATGTTACCTCCTAAGCAACATTTAAAGGTTTTTATAAAATAAAATGTTGTATTTCATCTAGCATAATAGTCAGAGTCACAGAAGAATAATGGTAATGCAGCAGATTAGGGGATTCTCTTTTATTTATTTAAAAAATGGTTTGTTTAAAGTGTGACTTGATAGTGATGGTTATTTTTTTGCAATGTAACACCATGTGACAGTAACACTAGTGACTTTTTTTCAAGAAAAATGCATTTTACAAAATGGTTGCTTCAGGGCATGCACATGTTGGCGTGGGCATGCAAAACTAGCAATAGCACAGAAAGTTAAACTGAACCACCAGAATACATATCCAGCAGCAGTGTGATTCATTCTGATGAAGTCTAGTTTTATTTTGAAGAAGACGATGTTATTTAACTTCAAAAAGTGAGCATATGAGAGTTTGAGACATGCAGAGACTTTTCTTTTCTATATTATCTTCTGAGTTTTATCCATGATATGACTGAATCCTGCAGCTGACTGTTGATCACATCTAATCAGTCCAATCACTGAGTTACTATAATAAACAACCAGCATGTGAAAGTTTTTTCTTTATCAGCCAAACAGTTTCCCTGTGTGAACCTAGTTCTGTACCAAATTCAGGGTGTGTCATGTCATGAAGGTCCACAGAGGATGTTTTAAGGTAGGGTTGACTTTTTAAACCTGAGCAAATTTCAGTTCAAAAGCTACCATAAATAATGGCTTCTTGCCAGAGTTACAAAGAACAGCTTTGTGGAGTAAATATCTATTTGTGTCTCAGCACACACATTGTATGAATGTATTCTGTGCAAAACAATGCCTTTGCTTTTGGTCTGAACACACTTTAATAGTCAGATTGCAAAAGTTTAAAGCCTGATTTTTATCACACAGGTTCAACATGTGCATATTATTATTTATCTCTAAAGTGTTGAATCGATGCCTCATTAAGTCATTTTTTGATTTTGGTAAATTTTATAGGAGAAAATAAAACCATTTAAAAAGCATTAGACAATAGAGATGATTCAGTGCATTGTTGTTTTATAGATGGAATTATCATCACCTTAAATGTAACATGTTATTCAAAATACACCTTTCCATGTTTTTCTGTGAGAAATTGAGAATTATGAGAAAAGACCACCTTCTCCGTCTTTTGCCTGCTCCACTTTTCAGAAAACGTGTGCTCCAACAAGCTGTATGGAGATCTTCCCTTTGTGGCATCACAAAGGGCAGTAACCCCACACCCAGGTGGGTGACACTCCCACAGCTAGGTGTTTGTTCTGCCATCTGAGTCTGCCTTCTTAATGTAAACAATAGGGCATGGAGTGAGAAAGCCAGAGCCACCTAAACTAAAACATACTCATTTGAATTTAAAGCTACAGACACAGAAACATTGTGCTGAGCAGGGCTGAAATGAATGGGGTTATATGCTAAAATACAGGATCAGGATCCTTTTCTTCAATATTCATGATCCATACAGGATCCCTTTGATTATCAGCTTTCAATAATGGAGTAACTACGAGGACTCTGAGCTCTCAGGTATTGCTAGCCTCAGTGCTAGAAAGACACTTAAAAAACAAAATCCTGATATCAATCATAGAAGTTGGAGCTACAATGATAAGTTATATACAACTGCTCCCTGCTTTAAAAGAGTAATTTAACAATGATTCAGACTTAAGAATAAAAACATCCCAAAGTCGTGATTTCCATATCTTTTTGCGGAGCGTTTGCACCCTCTTACCGAGGCTTTGAGTTTGGTTTTGTGAATCATTCAGTATAAAATGGGCGGAAAGATGTAAACAGTTCATATTGAGGCTAAATATTCCTCTTAGTCATCCATTGGTCTTGAACTCTGAACAAGCAACAACAAACCAAAAAACCAGAAACACATGCATGAGACACAAAGTTGGCCACTGTGATGTTTTCAGTCCTTTGACGTAAATGAATGACACTCATGAGCACCATTTGACTAAACTTCCTCATGCAGCAGTTAGAAAAGAACAAACTGAAACTGTAGGTTCACCCCTCCTCCCTTTCTTACACAACATTGGTTAAAGTTAAGACAATTATTTTCACTTTGCACTGCTGTTATTTTCCATTCTTAGTGTTTCCTCTTCTTCCACCAATCAGATTACAGACAGTCATGAGGTGTTTATACGAGAGAACAAGTGCGTTTAGGATACAGGGCTTCTCTGAAACTTCATGTTATATTTACTGTAAATGATCGGACACTATGGAACGTATCTGTCTGTACCAAAATAAGGAAGCACATTATTCACAGCCTCAGCTGATTGGTCCTGTGGCTTTAAAGAGCTCCAGGAAATCCTTTATTTCTGCGTGTGAGTCATAACAGAATAACAAATTAGTGTATGAGACTGTGTCTGTTAAAATGTACTTTTGAACCGGATGTGGCAATAATTACTTTTTCATAAAGTGCAATAAATTGTAAATCAATGTTCCTTGATTGTTGATCATTAATCCAATTTAAACAATGATTCTGATGTCCACAAACAATTTTAAAACTGGTTAGAATGAGGTAGAAATCAGCTTGGGGTCTAATGACAGAAAAGGCAAAAAGGACGAGATATTCCCTGTAACAGAGCACATTTCTTTTGATATATGATTGCACAGGCTTGCACACTTTGTTGTTTTCATACAGTGTTTGAAATGAATGTAAGAATGTCAGTGATTATCTGCTACATTCATTTTTCTGATTCAATGGGGAAATTACTAAACTTAGCACACAAGTCTGAGCCTCCACTTTTTAAAAACATTGCTCTATAGCTCTTCCAAGGTTAGAAAAAACTCTACAAGGTCCACTAAAAGGGGGATTTGGGAACCGTCATTATTTTATGAGTAATGCCTTATTAAGGCAGCGATAGACCAGAAACGTAAATACTTTCTGGTTAAGAATTTGAGCATCCTTAGCAGTAAAGAGTTCATTTCTGTCTGTATCTATTACACACTACTGTACAAAATGAAATCCACTTTTAACACATGGAAGTTTCATGTTGCTGTATCACTTTTATTTGCGTATCTGTAAAAGCCACATACAAATGAGCTTGTATAGAGCTTTTCTAGTCTTCTAAGTCTAAGTGTGACCTGAGGTGTAAAAAGCGCTTTGGGTAGCAAAGCGCTTTTTACACAGCAGGTCACACTTAGAAGTGTCCATCAGTATTAACGCATCCCATTCATACACATTTATGCGCAGAAAGAAAAAGGTGGTAGAAAGAGTCTGGGAACCAAAGGTCTAGGAAAAGTTGCCTGTCTCAAAGCTGCTGGCTGAAGCCTTTTACTGAAGCAATCATCACTTTTTGTCTCCATTAGTCATTTGAACCCACATTTAAGATAAAGTCATTCCCTTTAACTTTAGGGAGATGACTTCAGCTGAATCCTTCCACAAGTAAAAATGATTTATTTACTATTTATTTACTTCTTCTGATTCAATTCATGGTGACAATTATTTGTTATCACCTTCAAGGTCACATATTATGCTTCTTTTCAAAAAGTCTAAATACATCTCAGGGCTCTCCAAAACATGTCTCTTGCATTTTTACCGTGTTGGCTTTTTGGATGTTCTTTTGTCTTATTACTGTCTTGTTCTGCCTTACCGCAAAACCAATCGGCCTTCAGGGACAAATAACGTGGAAGTTGAGTTGATATCTGAGATCTCATCCTGTATTTTATCATGCCTATAAACTCTATTTCAGCCCTTTTCAGAACAGGCTGTTTCTGTGTCTGTATCTTTAAATGCGAGTGAGCTGTGTCTGAACACGCCCCCTCTCTGGAAGGGCTTAGGTGGCTCTGGCTTTCTCGCTCCATGCCCTATTGTTTACAGTGATAAGGCAGACTCAGAGGACAGAACAAACACCTGGCTGTGGGAGTGTCTCTCACCTGGGGGAGGGGTTACTGCCCTTTGTGATGTCATGAAGGGAAAATTTCTGAATGGCCTGTTTGAGCTCACATTTTCTGTAAAGTGGAGCAGGGAGAAGACGGAGAGGATGGACTTTACAGATAATTGTGGGGTTGACAGACTAGGGACACATATTAGTGTTTGAACAACATGTTTAAGTGTTTGGAATAATTTTTGAGACCTTTAAAAAAAAGTTGATCAAAGTGCAACATTAAGTCAGTGATGTTTGAACTACTGATGAAGTGATGTGAGACGGGGAAACGGATGCAGACTAGGAATTGTGCAACTGAACATTGAATGTTTATTGTTAAATCAAGGAGTTTAAAGGTTTCACTTAACACTCAAACTGAAGAACAAGATTAAGTTGCTTTGTTTGCTCAGATTACGATACAAAACTGTGTGTTTACATAACCAAAACCTGCTTACTTACATAGTCATTATAGACGGGATACACTACACTGATACCAACTGCTAATGCAGCAGTTTTCCTACTACATTGAATATATTTCTACAGCATCAGAATGACAGGATGATTATACAAGTACGTTTAGGTGTTGCATGATTTATTTCCTTTTAAGATGAACACACATTTTAACAATTTCAAGACATCTTTAATAGTCCTTTACCACACCTAGGGTTGATCTTTGTTAGTGTTCTAATGTGTGACGTGATAACATGAGAGAGAGAGAGAGAATGATGGTGTCTGCTGTGTATTCACCGCCCTGGGCTGAGGACAGACAGCAGCAGCTGTAACTCACACAGAACAAACGGGGTCAGGATGCCAAAAGTGTTCTGACTGGAAAGCCAGGTCAGAGGTCACAGAGGCAGCAACACATCCTGCAATTCAAGAGTTACACTCACACAGACGTCTATTTCTGACCAGGCAGAGCCCACACAGCTCGGCCGATGACAAAAAAGTGACAATCAGACAAAGCGCTTGTGCTCGACGGTGCAAACATTCACATGATGCAAAACATTCTGGGACATAATCATGACTTTGATGTATCTATAATTTTATAGTTTCTTTATTTCAGTAACTGGTTTTCTACACGTATTTATGGTTATTTTGTTGCATAGCTTAGCAGGGTTTTTACAGGAAGAATAAACATGACAGCAGATGAGACGTTTCATGTGACAATCTCGTGTGATTCTGTCAACAACCACATTGACATGTGAGAAAAAATGTGGTGAAACAACATCAGGCAGCCAAATGAGAGCAAAGACAAAACCAGACGAGTCTTCGTAATTACATGATAAATAGTTACACAGTGTGCTCATCCTCTGGGTCTACACTCTTGGTAAAGTTAAAGCTCCTGTGAGGAACGTTTGTGTTCAGTTTTGGTAATCCCAGTGGTACCTCTTAGGCCTTTGCTCGTTTTTTCCCCCTGCACACGTGTAATTACAGTTTTTATGCCTTCTTTCTAACAGTCAAACATTTCCCTCATTGGGAATTGTTGCCACGGAAACCGTAAACAAAGGATGTTTCTGCAGTTTATCACTTCGTCTGACACCTACTGTGTGGCAGCAGTTTCAGACATGAAAAATAACTACATAGAACAAGTTTATCTTTATACTGTTGGTGTTGTTTGCTTTTGTAGCTCCTATAGACGTCAATATTCATTTAAACTCCTCACAGAAGCTTTAAGTAACACACACACACACACACACACACTTTGCTAAGTAGCAACTAGAAAACAGTTTTGGGTTCAATTTCTTTTCATTTAGATAAGGGGGTCTTCCTCTTCAGAGTTACAGCTACAACGTTGAGGCTAATGTCAGGGAAGAGGTTAAAAGAGCTGGACTCCCGCAGGAGAATTCAGGGTAGTCTCTTAAGTTTAAGGGAGATGATTGCACTCCAGCTCTCCCACTGCACACTCTATGGCTTCATAAAAACATCAGGCCTTACATTAAGCCCCCTCCAATTTAACAAAAGACAGAATTCCTACAGCTGCTGTAGGAATACATGAAGAAATGTCATTATTGACAATCTGAAAACCAAATTTTCACAACGCAACTTCTTCTACAAACCTACCAAACAGAACACAACCTAAAGTGATGCAGAATAAGGCAGCTGACACAACTTTGTCCCTTTCAGAATAAAGCTCCAAATTAAAACAAGTTCCTATGCTTTGGCTGTAGCTTCTTATAGACACAGACGTTGCAAGTTGTAACAATTCATTGCACAATCCGACTCCTCTCAAGATCTGTTCTTTATCGGCAGACTGAGATTGTGACGCAGTTTTCTCACACAGTATTAGAGGCAGTGATCCTCTTTGATCAGAGTTACTTTGAAGTGTGCCGAGGCTTTCTGCCTTCATTGTTGTTGCATTGCATTCTGGTCTATACCTAGAATTGTAGCAGTAAATAAAGGCAGGATAGTATTTTGCCTCGTGCAGACGGTTTCTTCACATGTATAAATAATGGAAAAAAAACATACCCTTGCTCTTTGATTTGAAGGGACTAACACAAAGGTCTCACCTCCCACAGAACTGTCTGTTAACATAGCAGAAACATTTCCTCCACTTGAACCTCCCCTCCAGTGTGATCATGTGGGCTACAAGTTATAACAAGGAAAAAAACCACCATCTCAAAACTAAATACAGCAGAACTTAAAGCAGATTGCAACACAGCAGTATGAATCATGATCCCTCCTGTGATTAATTAGTAGGTTTCAGTGTTAAATCCCTCATAAGGCAAAAGATCACCCGTAAACAGAAGAAATGAGCATCCATTAAAGTAAAAGACAAAAAATAAAAATGTCTTAAAAAATAAGAAATTGCATTAAAAAAAAATCCCATAAAACCTTCGATGTTTAAAAACATGTTTGGATGAACTGCTGCCCCGTCTTCATTCTTAAACCTGAACAGACAGTTCCCCATCTTTAAGTCTAAAAAAAGTAAAACATACTAGTGTTCTTCAAATCCCTCAACCCAATCCTGCAGCTGGCAGACCGTTTCAGTGTGCAAAGGTGGAGTGCAGAGTGATACCGAGCCACCGCCTGTCGTTCACGTCATATTCTGATCCTGAATATGCCCTGCTTCAGCTGAAGGCGGAACAGGCGACAGTTGGCGAGGCGCAGGGCTGCGCAGGCTGTTTTGGAGATGTCAGAGGGTAACATGGGTTTAGTGCGATGCCATGTCCCGCTGCTGCGCCGAAACTCCCGGATGTAGTCGAAGCTCGTTCCTGAACAAGCAGGACACACCAACATTACACATTTATAACACTTGTGATTCCAAAAGATAACTTGTCCATTTTTGCTGTTTTTTTTTTTTTTTTACTGACCCGTGTCGAGATCTCCCACCACATAGACGCTGGCTCCAATGGGCACAGCACCGTATACAAAGGATGAACTGGTTTGAACACACAGGCTCTGGTCGTCCAGGAACATCCACCTGTACACATTACAGCCACAACAGATATGGGAATCAGAAAAAAAATCAAACATACAAACAACAACAACGTTTCTTGATTTTTCCATGTCAAACTAGAGTAAGTGCCTAGAGTTTGTACGCCTCCCTCCATTAATTTATCAAGTTTCAGTTCACATTTATTTTAAGCCCCCAAACCCTCAATATACACATCAGCACATAAACATATATCAATATATGAACTAACAATTCTGTCAGTCCAAAAAACTGGAAAAACTAACAAGCGGCTTTTACAGAGGAAGTAATTAGAAGTGATGCAGCAACATTAAAGTTCACAGTTTTTAAGATGTAACAGTCAATGCTTTAAAACAGACTTTCTGAAGGTGAACAACTATCTAAAAAAATAATCAAGATCTTCTTTAAGGTTTTTATTTCTAATCATTTCAGTGACTCGTGCAGGCTTGTTTTGTGCTACAGATCTTCTTAAGTCAGGTTCAGCAGTGAGATTGTCAGCCTTCGTTCATTTTCAATGTCCAGCTCTGATCTGTGTTTCGTGTTGATTGATCGGCTGCAGGTTAACCTCTCTCACACACACAGTTATGTGGCTAAAGGAAGGAGTGTGGCTCTCTTTATTAGCAGCCATTGTACGGGTGAATCCGAGGGTGAAGTATGACTCGTCACTCACAACAACTAAAACAAAGACAAGGAAATATAATGTCTGCTGGAGATTCATTGTCAGTCTTAAGTTTACCTGGATGTCCTCTCAATAAACATGCCATGCTTTGCTTGCAGTACAAAATGGTGTGCATTGTTTTTGAAGACCTGTTTTTAACTTCAGGTCCTATCTAGAGGGTGCAGGCTCAACTTTGGGAATCACTTCCTTAACGTTTGACAATCAGAATCTAATCTCTTCATCAGAGAGTTTTGTTGGACGTGGACAAACTGAAGATATTCCCTCCAGGTATTCCTCAGATATCAACCCGTCTTTATTTGTACAGCGCCAACTCAGAACAAATGTAATCTCAGACACTTTACAAAAAGAGCAGTTATCAAGACCGTACTCTTTATTATGTTTGAATCAGTTCATCCCTGAGTGCCCTAAGTGGACATCTTTGTCAAATCTGAAGGTTAGCTGATCCAGGTTTTCCTTTTGGGTTGGATGATTTGACAACATGAAACATAAAACCTGCTGCTAGCATAAACATGTAGCACAGAATTCTGTTTATATCAAGCAAACCACATGTTCAGGTATTTGATTACAACCCATATTCTTCCTATGGAACACCTTGTTTGTGACGTTTTTGTGTTTCCACCAAATCAAAGGAAGAAAATGTTTTCCAAGATTGTCACATCTTGTAGTGTCAGCATGTTTGAGAATATGGAGAAGAATATCTGTTAGGATTCTCCTGAAGTGTGTGATGCTACCCGAATCCAAAATCAGGGAGGATTTTAAAACTCCTGCAGTGTGAGCCAGTATTAACAATGTTATCCATTCCAAAACAAAACAATGTATTTCACAGAATAAGCATTCTGAAGCTGTCTCCTTCCTCTAAGTCATGCTTTCAGACCACACTTGTGTAGCACTTATTTAGATTTAAAAGTCAAGATCTTACAGAACATTTCCTTGAGTTCGTTTAATTCCAAAAGTAAACTCTGGTAAGAACTGATTTACATATTCATAGAACCTGACAATACTTTAAAATAGTTCATTAAGAAATCCTTCAGAAGCAGTCTTTTCACACTGACCTCCTCATCTCGTCATGGTAGAACTCAGACTTGCAGGTCGTCATCTGTCTTTGCTCGGGGTTGTCGTTCTCTTGGCTTCGTACGCCACCGAACACATAGAGCTCCTGGCTAACGCCACACGCCACCGAACCAAACCTGAAAATAAAGAAAGTAACAAAGACGTCACCAGATGATTACACTGGCTGCAAAGAGGCCTGACTCTACACAAGTCTTTAGTGTAAATGTAGCCTACTTCTTTAATTCTTACTTCTGTTCTGTAAACATGTTCCTAATGATTTGATCATTCACAAGTCTTCTTCAATACTGCATGATATTCATTTCACATATACACTTATGAAAATATCTGGATGATTTCAGGAGGAATGCTCCAGACATTCTCCTGACCTGGCTGTTAACATATGTTACTCACAGCGGAGAACAACATACTGACGAGAGAAAACATAATGCAGCCGTTTTTAATGACGTGCAGAGGGAGATCTTAGCGGCCGTGTGCATCATTACATATGTAATGACTGCAGTCCCCGTATATAAACGTCACCACCGTCTCCTAATGGCTCGAGGAGAATTGCCCACTTGGACTTGCTTAAGAAAAAAAATACTAGGGGTCTGGCAGAAGAAACCCCGGGTGAAGTCCGAGTGAATAACGTGGCTGTTAGCGTTCACATACAGCTGCTCCTGGAAATATCAGGAGTTTTTCCAGCTAAGATAAAGTCCTAGCACCTAGCATAGCTGTCTTCTCCTCCAGATTAATTCAATTCAATTCAATTTTTATTTGTAAAGCGTCAACTCATAACAAGTGTTATCTCAAGACACTTTACAAAAAGCAGGTAAAAGACCTTACTCATTGTCTGTTAACATTACAAAAGAGCAGGTAAAAGACCTTACTCATTGTCTGTTAACATTACAAAAGAGCAGGTAAAAAGACCTTACTCATTGTCTGTTAACATTACAAAAGAGCAGGTAAAAAGACCTTACTCATTGTCTGTTAACATTACAAAAGAGCAGGTAAAAAGACCTTACTTATTGCTATATTACAAAGATCCGGCATATCCATAATGAGCATTTTAGCAAAGCAGCAAAAGTTACAGTGGTAAGAAAAAAAAGATAAATAAACACCGTACACCAGGCTTGGAAAATGGCTGTCCACAAAACCAATGGGAGATTTTTTTATTCCTCTTAAGTAAAGTAAATGATAATATCTTTACATAAAAAAAATATCTTGGTGCTATATTTATGTTCACTATCAACCAGTTTATTCAAGTGGTCTGGGATCCCTGATACAGAACAGAAGATCTATACAAAGTGAAGGCTGATTGTTAAATATTCGTTCACTTCAGCTATGACTAACAAATGTGCAATATATGACTCAACATCCTTAGTTCAACCACTTTGTTTTGAGCAACATCTTGGGTGTCAGTGTGGGGGTGAGTGCATGAGATCAAACTGAAACTAAACTGACAACGAGCATCACCATGGAAGATGGTTTCACTTAATGTTAGAAATACGAACCAGAACAAGGTGAAGTTTTACAGGCGTTTGAGGTTAGAGGTTTGGTATGAAAAGAATGTGTTTATTATGTGACTAAGATATCGTCAATGGAGAAGACAGATCATGAAAACATAGTGACTTCTCGTTCTTTTGTCCTGGTCGTCAATAATCAGACATGTTGTGTTTACCTTCTCTCTTTCAGAGGACAGAGGCCGGTCCAGTGCTGCGTTTTGGGATCAAAGGCTTCAACAGAGTCAAACAGCTTCCCGTAGGATCCCCCACCGATGGCATAGATCTTCTTATTCATAGAGGCGTAGCAGCCAACCTGACATAGAAGATAGACACGACTTTACACCTCACAGCATTTAAAGGGGGGCGGTTCAGTTTGAAAAATGAATTATCAAAAGTACTGTCTGATTATTGGAGACAGGTTAAGAAGAAGAAAAAGACATACAGTACTTTATTTATCAGTTTTTTTTCACTCCGTAGTTGATCTTGCTACATATGAACAGGCAAGGAATACACACACGAGTTCTGATGGCCCAGGACGCGCTCTACATAGCTGCTGTAGTTTAATTGTTAGGTGCATTTTACTCTATACAGACAAAAGATGATGGTGTGTGGCAACAACAAAATAAGAAGACAGAAACTGTCCATTTTTATGTTAGGGGCCTTTAACATTTTTTAAATTAAATCTTAGACAAGGGGCTTTAGACATGCAATGAAAAAACAGAAAATGAAATGGTAACATGAAGGTCTGAAGATCAGACTACAAGATAATTGGGCCGATTTGAGCGGGCTTCTTCCCGACCCAGCCGATTATCTTCCCAGATTATCTTGTAGTGTGAGCGGTATGAAGATCCATTTTTAACATCCCTGTTATGAATCGTCCCTGATTTATAACATGTTTGATATTGAGAATTTTAAATCTTGACGATTATGTCATGAAGAGTCTGGTAGAAGTCGTGTGCAACCCACAGACACTGCTTGAGATACTTCTCGGGAATGTCAACTTCACAGAGAGTTCATGATATCAAAGAATATTACAAATGCTGCAGACTTTCATTAAATTTTAACAGAAATGAATTTACAATAAGCGTATAACTGTGCCAAGACAATAACATGTCTCACTCAGTAACTGCATGGTTCTGTTTTGATTGTTTTGTGAGTGTATTATTTGTTCGAGTGTGGTTACCTTGCGGATCATGGTCATACTAGTGGTCATTCTCCAGGTATTGAAGTGAGGGTCAAACACTTCTACGGTGATCAGCTCTGATTCTTCATTCTCTCCTCCGAGGACGTAGATAAGACCGTCCAGCTCGACCACACCGAAGCTATGGCGAGCCTACGAAGGGCGGAACAAATGATGATCAAACCAAAGCAGTGTGCCACACACGACTGAATACACATCAGCCCTCCGTGCTCGAATGCTCCTTTCAGGTGTGTGATAGATTCAATCACACTATGAGCACAGGTCATCAAGCACAAGCTCTATAACGAGGTTCAGAAGCTTTTACACTGAAAAACTAGAGAACCTGGTAAAAAAAGGTAAAAACCTGGGGGTAGAGAGTGTTAGGAATGATATGCAGAAAAGAAACCCGTCAGTGGCTCTCACCACATGGAAATGCTGACTCCACCTAACTTTTAGTCAATCTAGTAACAGACAAAAAGGTTGTGGTGGGGTTGGGCCTTTAGACTCCTGGTAAACAGCTACCATACACCCACCTGTCAGTCAACTAACTTGTGCAAATGTATGCATAACTTTTATCCTTATGACTGTCATAACAAATCATACAGTTATAGTCCCCTGTAGAGTTTTTAACCAACAGAGAAATTAGCTATTAATACCAAAGCTGTTTTTGTGCCAGGCATTTAATGGGTTAAATTTTGCTGTAACATTGGGCGTTTTAACATGTTGTTAACATGGGCATTATAGGGATTCTTAGTTTTTAGAGCCAGCTTTAAGTGGATACTGGAGGAACTGCAGCTTTTTTTCACTTTTGCATTAGGTTTAATTTCTAAACTGGAGGTTTCTGTTTGGTCTGAACAGCCAACAAAATGAACCCGTAATGTAGCGCTGCTGACACCTGGTGGCCATGAAGGGAAATAATCAAAAAGACCATGTTTTGCTTCATGGCGTCAGAAACGTTCTTCATATGATCGACTGATTGTTTTCTTGTTCATTATACAGGAAGACTGGACCGAGGGAGGCATTGAAAGCTGAGTAAAGTGTAAGAGAGCATGTTTACCTGCAGCATGGTGTTTATCGGGCTCCAGGTGTTGGAATCAGGGTCATATTTCTCTCCACTCTCCAGCACTGTGTTGTGTTCATCTGTTCCGCCTATCACGAACAGAAAACCCTCTAAAAAAAAGATGAAACTAAATGTTATTAAAGACAAACATATTCCTGGAACAGTCATCTTTACAGTTCTGCTTTACAGAAATACTCTGAAGGGGAAATACTTGTCTTTTTAAACCAGGACAAATAACTTACATAATTTGGGGTCTGAATTACTATCTGACTTTTTGCTGCCATCAGTTAAAGCATTTAAAGAAACAATTTCAAAACTTTTCACAGCTTTAAATCATATAGTCGTATAACGTGTAAAAACAGAACCCAGGTTAAAAAATAACAAGAGTTGCCCCTGATGTCCAACTACAAGATTCATGCATTAAAGATGTGCTTCATCATTTTTCAGGCCTAAGCCCAGCACTGACCAGCAGCAACCACCCCGTGGCTGACGCGTGCGACGCTCATTGGCTGCAGCTCGATCCAGGCCTGTCTGTTGGTGTCGTAGAGCGGACACATGCAGCGTGTCAGAGCAATGGGCTTCCTGGTCCTGCAGACAAAAAAAAAAACAGACGACAAGGAAGATATGAGCCAAGTGTGTCATGTAGGCAAATATTTGCAGACACATTTCAATGACTTATACTTTTTCTGATCCGTATTGGAAGTGCTTGTACTTGATGTCTTTAACTTTTTGAAATGTTTTCATACCGAAGATGTTCTTGACATTGACACTCCTCAGGGTTAACCACAAAACCTCAGTAGACTGTCGGTTATGTTTGTACATTAGAGCTCTCCCCTGATGATACAACAGAAACAATGATGATGGGGGCGCTGGTGGTCGCAGTGGTTAGTACGGGCGCCTGATGTATGAAGGCTATGGTCCCCCAAGCGAGTGGCCCAGGTTCGAATCCCACCTGAGGCTCTTTTCCCACATGTCATTCCCTACTCTCTCTCCCTGATTTGCAACTCTATCGACTGTCCAATAAAATAAAAAAAAAGCCCAAAAATAAATCTTAAAAGAAAAGAAATAATGATGATGAATACAAAGATCTATTCCAAATAGAATATAAAAACAGTGACTTACTTGCGATCCTCTCCTCCGGCGATAACGATACACTCTGAGTAACCTCTGGGTTTGAAGGCAGTGAGCATAGCCTCTCCCTGCAGCGGCCCATCACTCAGCACAGACTGACAGTAATCTCTGATCACCTCCCTCATCAGCGGCTCCCCCATGGCCTGATGGGATACCATGCAACACACAATGTGGTTAGCTCCTGGGACAGCCAGAAGAGTTTTTGCCTCAAAGACAGGAAGGACTTTTTTTGTAGACTGGACATTGACGAGATTAAATTGTGTCTCATGCGCTGCTACTACGACTATAACACTAACATTTGAATCTATAGAGCTTTTTATAGTTCCTCTACCTGCTCTCTCAGGTAGCTCAGGTCGAGGCCCTGCAGCCACACTGCAGACATCACTTCCTTCATGTGGACCTGCAAACACAGATCGTACAAAATTAATTTAGTGTTGTTTGGAAAAGAATGAAAGCTTGCGGAATACAAAGCACAAATTATGACTCCGTATGTGAGGGACTTGTCCTGATTTACTGTTAAAATGGAATTTAATCCAACAAATTGACCTTTTTCTTTGCCTCTTTTTCATGAAAGCTACTACTCATCTCCACACTGAACCTAAACCGAGCATCACCCCACCTTGCGATCCTCGGGGTCATGAGCCAACCATCTCACAACAGCCTCCAGCACATGCTTCTCGTTGCCCACGTTCAGCTTCTCCATAGCCAGCACCTCACAGAGCCGGTCATGGGACAGCTCCCTGAACTCCTCGGTATGCGCTACGTCACCAAAATGTGTCTGCAGGAACTCAGTGGCGGCGTAGTGGACGTGGTAGAGGCAGTAGTGCAGAGAGAAGAGGCGGATGCCGATGCAGTTCTCTGCTGTGATGCAGCTCTCTAAGAACTGGCAGCACAGGGCCTTGAGGTCCGTCATGAGGAGCAGGTCGGACGCCTGAACCATGTCCTGGATGGTTTCTTCGCTTAAAGTGATCTGAGTGTAAAGGACAGACAAACACATGATTCATTCCATTTTCAAATCCATGAAACAATTACTAGTTCTTTACAGATTTACAAAAGAAAGAAAAGAAAATACAATATTAAGGAAACAGCAAAGTGCCATTAAGAGTCCAGACAAGATGCAACTTTTATAAACCAGATAACACAGAGGAACAACTTTTACTGATTAGATCTGCCATCACAGAGACGGACTGGGGAAACTTCAGGGGAGTTGTTTCATTCATGTATTTATCAAGCACTGGTGTCCATGATGGTTGTGTACAGTCATGATCTTTAGAAAGAGTTTAGTGGGAATATTTGGTGTGAGTTTTGTATAATTAGATGTGGAGTCGTCTCAGTGTTGTGCATGGATAGTCTCAGCAGAGCTAGTCCAGTGTTTGTTGAAAACATCTGTGCTTTTAAGACAATTTAGACACTCTTTGTTTGAAATGTCTGAAAAAAAACCACAAGCAAGCACAAACTGTGACATCTTAATGGGTGACCATCTTGAAAAAATGTGAAGTCAAATTTCAGTGTGGACGGGCCACAGCACTGTCTGACCCAAACCACTGAAAAATACAACAATACTGTAGTACTGTACTGAGAGTAATTAGAAAAGTATTTCAATAGAAAAGAGCTGTCTTGCATTAAAGTGAAGCGTTTTAAATAATCAGAATAGAGTGTAAAATTACACTCAATATTTTAATACATAGGACTTTTCAAAGTTAAAAGAACATTTTTTTTTACCCGGATGAGTTCCTCATACAACCCAATAAAAAAAAACCAATCCCTTTGAAGAGGAATTATTTTATTTTGAATGTTGTGCTCTTAAATATTTAGTAAGACTTAATGACTAACTAAGTACTTTTGGGGATTGTTCCAGTAGATCCCTTCAAAGTGCCTTAACGACCTTTGTGTCTACAATTTATCTTTAAGAAATTTGTGACAATCAGACTGAAAGTGAGCGGACACAGGCACTATCACACTGTTATTGTAAGGGTGAGGCAATATTAAAGAAGATACCTATGGAGACACAAATCATTCTTTTTTTAATGGAAGAATCATTTTATTTAAACCATAAACACATTTTTGAAATCTCTCTCTCCTTTGAACCGACGCCACCTGAGTCCACAGAAGGAAAACAACAGAACACTGGAGTTTATGGTCTACTCCCGCCAAGTTAGTTTGTTGTGTTACCCTTGTTGTGTTGGATCAGAGCTTTCCCTCAGAAAACAGATGTAAAACACCGACCAATAATTCAGTGGTAGATTAGAAAGTCCCATGTTCTGTCGGGTAAAAATACCTTTTTATTGTCACTGAAGCCAGATGGCTTAGAAGAGAAAGGGTTAAACAGGTGCCTCTGGTTATGGAAAGGATCTTTGCTGAACAGAAAGGTCTATCTCTGACAGGATCTTTTCTTCTATGTCAGACTCTTTAAAGTGGCAAAACCCAAAGCATTGTAAGGGAGCACTTTGATGAGCACATTCATCCTGAAGGTGACAGAGTCATCTACTGGGGCCATTCCAAAATGTTTTGTACCTTTTAGTCTTTTGACCACAGCATATGTAAAATATAGAGCTCAGTTTATTTTTTTAATCCACCATGAAAGTTTCTTTACTTACTTCACCACTGAAGATGTAGTCCAAAATCTGTTTCATTATAGACATGGAGACCCCCTGCAGCTCAATTCTGTATGTAGACCCGTCTTCCTTTGGAGGATTGTAGTTGAGTTTGGTCCTAGCATAAAATCAATCAACAAGTGAATATAAAGATTTAAACTAGAAACCTGAAGTATTTTCTAATATAATGCAGGACCGCATCGGATGTGAAAATGGACAGAAAACATCAACAAACAATATCAAATGCGTGGTCATTTTGGGTGGTATTCTAGCAGGTATTCTATGACTGTGCTGAATGATCAGAGCTTATAGATACACAGACACATGTTCTGACCATATTTACAGTCTATGGTTCTGACCTGATGTAAGGGCTAGCAGCAGCCAGGATGTTCTTCTGGACCGGAAGCTCCTCTCCATCCACCACCAGCACTGCATCGTGGAAACTTTGCTCTTGCCAGAAGACTCGAAGGACCCTGAGGAGTTTCTGGGAATGTTGTGGGTCTGAAACCCTCGAGCCAGGGTCACTTGATCCTGACAGAGGCATGTCTACATTTGATTTCAAACAAATTAAAAAAGGAGGTTATCCTTCCAAAAAAAAGAAGACAACACTTATGTTGATATATATGTCGAAAATAACTTAGCCACTCATTCACATGCGTTACTGTCAGCAAGCAATGACTTGTGTTTACAATATTCAAACCATGTTAAGTAACTTCTTCTTATATCACCTGTCTTCAGAATATGGTGGGAACGACGATTTGTCTTAAAATTCTTCTACTGACAAGTTTCAACATGAAGTTTGGAGAAGCTTATGAAGAACATTGAAAGGCTAAAGCCTAAGGCTAATAGCAATTCAACCGTCGACTACTGCGGTACTTTTCATAACGACGACTAACATTGTCACTAGCTTTGTCTTTATTTACAATTATGCAGTGTCGTTGTTTTATTAGCTCACATTGGTCTAGTTTATTAAGCTTAATGACACGCAATTGGGTAAAGGTAGAAGCTACTAATGTAGTAGGCGTCAGCTCTGCACTGCGTGTTTGCAATGGTTATTACTTGTTACGTCATGTTTTACATGTCAAATGTTTAAGTTGACACTTTATTAGTTACTTACCTATAGATGACGATTTGCGCACTTGTTTTCTTTAGAGCACCGGCTGCAGGCTGAACCATTTACCTTCCAGAACAACATGAATCACTCCATGAGAGAATGTTGTAAGTGGACGTGAAGAAGTGTGTTCACGGTAAAAGATAATGTGGTAAATACCCACTTCAGTGATGACACGTTATTTCTTGAGGTAACTATCGATTACTGTTGACAGGTATTTTTATACAAGAAAGCTACTCGAATCAGCACGCTTATAATAAACAGCTACTTGAATAGCTTAACTGTTTAATGGTTGAGAACAAGTTTATTTATTCGTTTTGTATTGTAGAAATCATGCAGCCCCTAAACGCATCATAGGCTAGGCGGAAGGTGTGCACGGAAGGTGTGTTCCAATACTTTTGGTGCACTTTGTGTACAAAGAGAATCGTTGACAAATAACTAACGCAACGAATAACAACAAATGTTTATGAACAAAATGTTTGTAGGTTGTCTGAAAAACTAAGTCAAACTCCGTTTTTTATGTCCCCGATAGCGATAAATTGTACAGAAGTGAGATTTAAAACGAAGCGGAACGGTATCCCCACCCAACCTGCTGGCATAACGTGCTCGAGCACAGTTCACGCATAAAACCAAAATAGTATTTCCTGTGGGAGAAAATAAAATATATATATATTTTTTTGTTTTAGTTATATGTCAACGTAAATTAATGAATCATTTAATAATGTTTTCAACCTCAGTTATTTATTCGTATGCATATTATTTTCTTCGAAAGAAAATCAAAGATTATAATAGTGGAGCTTTATATTTGAAGGGAATTCGTCTTCCGTCATTTCCTTTTCCTCTCTCACTTGAAAAAAAAACTGTCAGCGCCATAACTTCAGATTTATATTTAGTTATTTCTTCTCGGGATTAAAGGTAATGTACATGGTTACTTTTTCGAGCTACGCTAAGATTATGTTGTTAAAAGGGGAAAAATAACAGCTGTAAAATAAAATGTGAGGTAAATCCATAGACTGTTAATATGGATAAATGTGATCGTAGCATAGATTATCAATCGTAGAGTCGGTCAAGCAAGTTTTGCGTTTAGCTACGAGATTATTTAAAGAGTCATGTTAAGACAATAAAAATAGTTTTGATCAGGGTTCAAATAGTTGATAACTTGTGTTTACTTATTCTAGCTCTCGCTGTGATGTTGCGATAGAGGAACCACTCAGCTTCCGTTTAAAACTACAAACATGTCACGATCTACCCGGAATAAACTTTCTCCATGGATAGAGAGTCTGATCCTGAGCTATGGCTGTCAGGATGGAAGCAGCAGCAGCAGCAGCAGCAGCAGCAGTGGTCGGTTGAAGGTTCATGTCATCGGGGTGGGTCAGATGTCTCTGTCCCAGGCTCAGGGCTCTGAAGGTCCAACAGGGCTGCTGTTCCTGTCTGACGGAGTGCTCATGATCCCGGCCATCCTCACCACATCCGCTTGGGAGCACCTTCAGGATCAGGAGGAGCGGGAGTGTTTCACCAGCCTGCTCAACCACACAGTGTGCATTCAGAAGTACACGTTGCAGTTTCACATGGCCCCCGAGCAGACAAAATGCAGATTCTTCTTGTCAGTAGGAGAGCTGGCTACAACTGCAGCGGGTCCAGTCAAAAAAAACACCCCTTGTAGCACAACCCTGCCCTCAGTCAGACAGAAGGTCTGTGAGACGTGGAGGACTCTTCTGGGTCAGGAGGGACAGGAATCCCAAAGCCAGTGCGGGTTTGACCTGACTGAGCTGCTGGGGGAGTGGCAGCACGACTGTCTGCAGTCTGTGCTGGAGGAGGTCAAGGAGAAGCTACTGACAGCAAGCTATCCAGCGAACCCACAGCCCTCCACCTCAACTTCTACCTCATCACTGACCTGCCCAGACTCAAACTCTGCTACAAGCTGGGACGTTGACAGGGTCAGATACAAGAACGAGAAGTGTTTCACTGTTCCCATGAATTGTCTTCTCATCCCTGAGGAAGGGGCTCAACAGCTGCAAACACCTCTGGATGTTGCAAGTAGGCTTTCTGCTGCATTGGACGACGGATCAACAGATTTACCACGAGTCCGCGAGACAGCAGGGCCTTCTGCTGATGAAGCAGATTGGCGAATAGAAGATCCGGCATTTGTACAAGTAAGTTGTGAGGCAAGAGAGAACTCGCTACTTCATGTGGAGGACAAAGAGCTGGATGAGGATGTGATCACAAGGTTGAATGAAAGTGAAATCAGACCTTTAGCCAACCCTTGGGACATGTTTTCTCCACCAGGTGAAACCTCCTCTTCAACTGATGCGTCCCCAGAACCAGAACCCCACCCACATGTCCCCATTTTAACAAGCACGCAACTTCCGGTCCGAAGCACAAAGGAATCCCAGCAGACATCAGAGCAGAGCAGCAAAGGAGAGGGCAGTGAGCTCCTGCCGTACCAGAAGCCTCCAAGCTCAACTGATCCCCCTGACACTGTCAGTACTCCTGCTCCAACATCTGTCAGTCCACCAGAACCCTTTACCAGACCGGCAAACCTGTTTCCTGCCACAGACGAACCCTGCATTGGTGTGTCAAAACCCAATCTTTCATCTTTAGAGCAAGAAAGCCAGATTTTTGAAGAGGAGATGGTGGAGACTGTAGAGAGAAAGTGTAGAAAGGCGAAGA
Source organism: Labrus bergylta (assembly GCF_963930695.1). Lineage (NCBI taxonomy): Eukaryota > Metazoa > Chordata > Actinopteri > Labriformes > Labridae > Labrus > Labrus bergylta. Next base: position 10,165,404 of record NC_089201.1, on the reverse strand, counting down.
GAAAGAGAAGTGAGGACTCAGAAGAAGCACAAACCTCAGTCCAGGAGGAGGAGGAGGAGGAGGAGGAGGAGGAGGAGGAGGAGGGGGAATTTCAGATCAGTGGGAGTCCTCCATCTTGGCTCTTTGACTCTATGAATGGCTCCGGGCCTGAAGAGGACAGCAGTCACCCACAGGTCCAAACGGCATCGAGGAAGACTTCCGCTGTTCACAGAGATGGCAAGCTGTTCGCTTACTCGTACCAAGTATCTGGAAAGAATCTACAGGACTTCAGTAGATTTAAAATATCAGATTGGTTGCTCAACTGGGCGGCAAAGTATCTTGTTACTGCAAGACAGACGGAGAATCCACACGACACGTCAGCAACCTCAAATCAAACATCGTCTGACAGGACTGAGGTCACTCCACTTTAGTTTCAAAATGTTGTTAGAAAGTTCAGCTGGTCTGTCGTTTCTGCAGCTGCTGTTTTCAGCTCGATGGATGACACATTACTCAACACAATGGTGCTTTTAAAATTGGGCCCTATTTTTCATATTTGGGGTCGAAATGACCAATGCATACAAAACGTAATTAAATGGTTTCAGGGGGTTGCTTCAGCTGTCGACCCTTGAAACATGTTTTTTTATAACTGTAACATCATTTTTGGGAGCTATTCAAACATTTTGTTTGCCTTATTAGTCATTGAGACCCCAACATGTGCCAAAAATAGGACCCAGGGGAAAAATCCCCTTCTGTGTCCCAGAGCTGCTAATATTGTGTTTGTTTTGTACTGGTTTTTATTAGAAGATTTTAAGTATGAAGTTTGTAAAAAACAAAAAAATGTTACATGTTCACTGTAAAAGGTTGTTCACTATTCCAGTTGAAATAAACGTTCTAATATTTTGTTCATGTTTTGTTGTATTGCTGACCTCGTCTGTTGACTGTAATTGTAAAAAATGTGAGTTAGGGTTGGCTAAAGAGAGAGAAACAAGCGCATACAAACAAGGGGGGAGCTGTGGTACAGTACAGTTTTACAAGCAGACTAAAACAGGAAACCAACTAACAGAAAGAAAAACAAAACACACAAAAAAAAGTAAGTAGCTAAGAATGAAAATTAGAAAGAGGAAAAAATCAAATCACTAAAGCCCTTTTTCGACCAATGGTCCCCGGAACTACAGTAAATGTTCTCGGGGCTTCTCTTTAAGGAAAGATGATGTTAAACGTGTGATCGCAGGAGTTGAGATGAGACCAAGGAAGACATTGCTACAACTTTTTTTTTTTTTAAGTGAGAAGACTTCAGCATTCAAAGTTATGAAACTGAAATGAAAAATTTACTTTTCAGGGGATTTTAAATGGATTACAATTATTTATAGTATGAAGTTGATGATGAATGAAAAAGTGAATTTAAACAAAATTCCTCACATATGTTACTTTATTTGATCACATGGGAGTGTTTGAACTCAGCAGTGTCACCTGTCGAAGTAAAGCATTCCTCTGTGTGGCCAGCAGGTGTCATTAGACACCACATTGAAACATAAGGTGAAACATGGGATGAAGATGAAAACTCGTGACCAGTTCATTTGAAAAACTGAGAAGTACTGAAGTGTAATTAAAGAGGAAAAAGCCGCTCTGATTTACATTACTTATATGATGTAATGAAACTAATCCAGTCATATCCCCACACATTTTGAACGAATAAACACGCTGCTTTTAAAAACCAGAACATTTATACAAGTTTAATAGTTACCGTGGGTTACACCTTTATTTTCTCAATACATTTGTTTATATGTTGAAATAGTAATTGTTAAAAGAAGATTGATTAATGCCAAACAATCTCATAAATAAAAATGAATGCTGTTTTCACTATAGGGATCAATGAACTGTCTGAACATTAAGAAACTGCTACATAGAAGCTGTAAGCCACTGCTGCTTCTGGAAGCTGCTCGATTATGAAATGGAATATTATGGCATGTTCAAAACTTAGAGAAACTTCTTAAACAAACCTGAAAAAGACTAAAGTGCTTTAGCCAAAGAGGCTGAGGGCAGAAACACTTTGCGAGACAAAACATCATATCCAAAGCTGGAAATAGAAATCAAATGCATTTAAACAGTTAAGAATACATTCTTTGTATTATTGATAGATGTAGATCTCACGGCCCCCCTATGAAGATGTAGAGAAAAACAGTCACATCATCCTGCAACACTGACTTTTCTGTTAATAATGCTGCGTCCAAGGTTTGTCTTTATTCATGTATTTACACTAAGTACAATATGTGCAGTGTAATGTATGTGTCAGTTCAAAGTCTGTATTTGCTTGAACAATGTATGGAGAAAAAAAGTGAAGTATATTCAACCCTTGAAACATGTCTTGAGTGAGTCTTTAGTGGAACACACTGAAGGAACACACTGAATATCCACAAGTTAAATCTTTTAACATATTTAAAGTAGAGCATACAAAGACATAAACAGAGCTGTGAGATCTAATATTGACATTTGACAGTTTGGGGAGGTATGGATGAGCCCACTGCCTGTCAGTTCATGTTTTACCTGAAGGTATTATTGAGGTGGGAGAAAGGAAAAAACATTTATTTTGATTTTTGCTCAGATTTTCTGGTTGGTAGGCCTACTGTTTGCTAAATCTACCAGTGGATCTGAAATAATCTACTTTTTCCCCTTTGCTTCATAAACACTGGATATTGCAGTATAACGTATTTCTTAATAGTGATAATGTTGGACACATTTGTATTTAAAGTCTTTAAAAAGTGGTTATTAGCCAATAGGCCTACGTGTCTGTTGAACTGGCTGGTAGATGAGCATATTTGCACTTTGTAAGTGTTCTCTGCAGAATGGATAGAAAGAACATTTGAGCAGTTGCACTTTGAAAAATGTCAAAAGTGACTTGCTCTGGCCTTGTCTAAAAACGTGCATGTTACTTAGTTTTATTTGCAAATGAATCACCGTCTGCTGAGAGAGAAACAGAGAAAAAAAGAGCAACTTTTGAGTTTATCCACTGAAAGCTCCGAAGGCCCTAATGTAATCAGCAGCCAGCTGTGCGCACTTGTAAAGTTGTTATAATCCTCCTTTGACCTATAAACAGGAAAATACAGAATATAAAGCATCATGCTCACATCTACAAATAATACACTATCCATGTTGTCCTTGTAAGGCAATACAGTCCTGAGCGCCTGCTGCTGCTTCTCAAAGAGAGAGAGAGAATGAGTTTCTTTTTGTACAACTTTGATACAATCAGAAATATAATCTGTTCAATGAGCAGAGTCCATGTCAGTTAGATATGGCTCCTTCAGAGTGAGAGAGCATGTGTAGAAAGCAAGAAAGAGGTCAGTAATTCATTTAAATATGTATTATTTCAGGAGAAAATTAGAACGTCCTACATGGGAAGCAAAGTCTGGTCTCACCAACCAAAGTCTGGTAATGAATGACCGTTAATCATGAATGGAATGGGTTTGCCAGGCAATTTCCAAGTTGCATTAGGGAAAACTTAGTCAATAGCTTTAATAATAAACTTGATTCATTGAAAGGTAAAGTCTTCCAGGAATGTCTACAAGACTGAAAATACATTTACTATTTTGCCGGTTCACTATCCGGCTTCCCCAAGATTTAAGTCGAGATTATTTTCCAGCAAGATCCAGATGTAAATTTAAAAGAAGAAAACCTCAAAGGTAGCCATTTAGCTGTCTCTTGGAGGAAAAAGGGACAATATGTGGATGAGATGTTGGATACACATTGCAAAGCCTCTTAGACTTGATTGACAGGTTATTGCAGTAGCTACATGTCAATCACAGGTAGGCCCACCCTAAAGCATGCCATGTGTTATCATTGATTCTTCACTGTGGCTCTGTTGGCAGAGTCGGTCTCTCAACCAGAAAGGTCAGGGGTTCGATCCTTAGCTACTTCAACCACATGTCGGTTGTGTCCTTGGTAGTGTTCTAGTCAAGACCACACTAATCGAGACCAAGACATACCTAAGACCAGAGTGCTCCGATACTGTGACAAGACCAAGACATTCAGGGATCGAGACCAAGTCAAGCCCCAGACCAAGGCAGGACGAGACCGAGACAAGACCAAGACCATAAATATCACTGAAAGATCATCATCTTGTGTGCAGGGGGCGTGTAACTCATTTAGACCGTAACATTGGGAAGATTGCCGCTGGAACCAGGGGGATAAATATAAAACTACAAATGAATTGAAGTTATTTGTTGTTGTAGAAAGTGGCATTTTCCTTCGTATCACAGTAATGACGGAGAAACATAACCTTGTTGATTCAAAACTGACCAACAGACCATGTAAAAGTGCTTTTGATTCCGAGATGAGACCGAGACCTTCAAAAAGTGGTCCCGAGACCGGTCTTGAAACCAAGACCGATTTCAAGTACTACAACACTAGACCTTGGGCAAGACACTTATCCTCCATAGCTTCTGGCGCATGAATGTGTATAAATAGGACTAATTATTCTGATGGACACTTTACACAGCATCCTCTGCCATCAGTTTGTGGATGTGGGTGTGAATAGATGTGACCTGCGGTGTAAAAGCGCTTAGTATAATCAGAAGACTACAAAGAAGTTTATTTACCATTTACTAAAGAGGAACTCAATGAAATGAACATCAAGCTGTGATGATGAAGGCTTGATACGAGCAAATGAGATCATAAATTAATTTGTAAATTGTTTACTGAGATAATTTAATCAAGTAAAAGGAAGGATAATTTTTTCATTTTCACTTCTATACAATCAGTTGCCTGCTGCTCTTTAGAAGAAATGCAGGTTGAAGAAATGTTTACATTGGTTTCACTTCTGGTGAAAGCAGCAACATCCACGTCTTCTATTCTGAGGAACAATCCTTCAGTGTTGACAGAACTGATGAATAAAAAATATCAAAAGACTAGAGTACAAATCATAACGCCCTGTGATAAAGCATGAACATGAAAGAACTCCTTTTACACTTTTGTCTGTGAATATTCTAATTTGAAATCTGTTCACTCTGACTTGATTTGTCTTGACTTGCATGGATTATTCAGGTGGTTAATAAATCTGTTTACTCAATTATACATTATATGCAGGTAACTGTTACTTGGCTGAAATAATAATTATCTCAGTTTTTTAAAGCTGACATTACTGATATAATAAATAATGCTTACATATTACAACATGTTGGAAGGAATCGGGATAACATGCATGTTTAGTTATCACCCCTTTTTGTGTGAGTTTATTCATTTTGAACAGACATAATCCAGAGTTAGAAACATGTAACCACACAGGTCATTTCCTTAGTTTATATTTTGTGGGTTGAGGGTTTTTTTTCTCACTTTGAAGGATTTATTTTATTTTAATAAGGTTGAATTTGATCGTAGTCAATAGAAATCTTTGGAAGAGTATTACAGACAGACATAATAAAAATCAGGAGAAGGAAATTGTTTTGATTTAGTGTTTTATAGGAAAGATGGAAATGTTGTTTATAAAATGTTTTCATTAACTTTTCTCTGATAATATTTCGTCTATAGTTTTCTATAATAAATTATTATTCAACTTTCAGATTCTGGTGGGATAAAAGGAATGGATAAAAAGTGAAATGTTTGATGTCATCAAGGTGGATATTACTTTTGACTCTCATTTGAGCTGTCGGTTTTTTTTTTTTTTTTTTAGTAAAATGAGACATTTAAAGATGCAGCAGTGTCGTTCTTTTCAATCCTGTGGCCCCAGGGAGACACTGAGGAGGCATCGCTATGGTGCACCTAAAGGGACAAAAAATAGCATGGGAGTAATCGCGATTAAAAACACGAATGCATTAATGCTAATTGATCGCGATTAACTAGTTAATGCGGACAGCCCTAAAATATACTTTTATTATATACAGTTTATAAATGGAATTAAATTAATAAATAATGAAGATGGGTGATTTATCTAGTCATTCTGGTTCTAGCCCTCATTCACTTTGCTTAAAGTATTTACGAAAAGGGTATAAATGTAACTAAATAATATTAAAGGATGGAATAAAAGACAGGAATTGAATTAATTTGATGAACTTCATGCTCTTTTTCTTATAAAGCTTTCATATGAGGAAACGTTAAACTTGCACAAGTTCTTTCCCTTTTTGAGGCATATTACAATTATGTAGGCTACCTTGTCAGTCATCTCAAATGTACTGTTTTCTTTTAGATACTTTAAATAAAAGTGAAGAGATGATTGCGATCAAATCCGTTCCTATAGACCCAAACAAGTACTTCTGTATTCATTAAGTGTAACTAGAGTGAAGAAAATGGTCTGACAAAAACTGTTTTAGTTATTTTCCCTGTTATACACTTTGTTTTCGTTTGCGAGAACCCACAGCAACTCCCAGAAAGACTCCGCACTGTTTGCTTGTTCTCTCTGTGTGAGCAACCCTCCGCGTCAGGGGTGGACGTGATATTTCAAACAGCACATCAGTGCGTTTATGTATTGGGTGCCCGGAAATTTTTCCAAATAAACACAGCTTGATTCGACCTGGGTGGGCAGACTTATCAAGCGACTAATTCTGTAAACAGATGAGGGAATAACCCTGCGTCTCATTGGCTGCTGGGCCGACGGGGGGAACATGAGGGAGTTTCAGCGCAATGAAATTTTAATTAATGTGGGTGGGCTGAGAACACCACCGACTGTTTATGATGGACAATTTATTTCCCAGTGCAAAGTCAACATAACACAGCAAACGTACAACAATTATTAACATTTTGTGGGGCCCTCATGAGGCCGTGCAGTCAGTCAGCGGTGGAGAGGAGCTCCGGGAGCAGCCGCAGCTTTCCCCGGGACACACTCCGGCGTCATGACTCTCTACCACAGCCGCCTGCCTTCAATCGGAGTGCCCTCCCCGGCTCTTGGCCTCACCGGGCCTCCGCTGATATACCTGTACGGAGGAGACAGCGGAGGGGTTGTGCCCGCCGGCCTGAGCTTCGTGCCAACCCGTCAAGAGCCTCCGCAGAAGCCTCCCTACAGCTATATCGCGCTCATCGCCATGGCCATCAAGAGCGCGCCGGAGCAGCGCGCGACGCTCAGCGGCATCTACCAGTTCATCATGGACCGGTTCCCCTTTTATCACGACAACAAGCAGGGATGGCAGAACTCCATTCGCCACAACTTGTCTTTGAATGACTGCTTCATCAAAGTGCCCAGAGAGAAGGGCCGACCCGGTAAGGGCAGCTACTGGACGCTGGACACCAAGTGTCTGGACATGTTTGAGAACGGGAACTACCGCAGGAGAAAAAGGAAGGCGAGGAGCCAGCAGGAGTCTCTGGACTCCAGAGCAGCTGGACACAAGCGCAATAAAGGCCCGGGGCCACCCAGGGACCCTCAGTCCTCTCTTAACCCTCAGACCGGCTCTCGGCACGCAGAGGTGCCGTTGAGACAGAATGCGGAGAGGTTGGAGAAATCAACAGACGCAAAAACTGTTCTTGTCGACTGTAACCATTTGGATAACCCGCAAAGTCCTCCGTCACATAGACTTAAAGTGTCCCGCAACCCACACATCCCTGCGTCCACAGGAAGGAGGCCTGACGCCCCCCTGCCCGAGCAATTTCCCACTCCGGTTTGGGTTGAGAGTGCGCGTCTCCCGGGCGCGTCCCTCCGCATGGAGCCGGAGGAGAGGAGGTCAGCTTTCAGCTGGAGAGAGAGAGAGAGAGGTCCGCTCTGTGCCGTCAGCCGCGCAGGAAACAAACATGTGACTGCACCTGCTCAGGACAAGCCGAAAGGAAATGTCCCACTCAAGGAAAAATTGAAATGTTTTAGCATTGAAAGTATCTTATCGAGAAATGAGGACGGAATGCGCGACAGCGTCCTCGATGTATCAGCGGAGACATGCGCAGAGCGCCAGACTCCTGCTCTATGTTCCCCTCTGGTCCTTGATGCTAGACCGCATCAGCTGTACCAGATGGGTTTACCCTTTTGCTCATATCTGTCAGTCGCCTACCCCGAAAAAGTCCTACAGTTTAAATAAAGAATGAAGGCCTTTATGTGTAATTTACGCACAGATGCGTAAATGTTAAAAATCTATAATAAAGATTGCATGATGAATGATTCTCAGACAAGTTACTGCTTACTCTTTTCAGAAGCTCTGCCTTCTAAGGCATTACCGGGTTCATCAAACACCGAAAGACAGCAGCGAGGCTTTTATTACGCATGCGTAATTGTCAGGTTTGTGGTTATGTTCATCATTACTCTTCAGTAACTGTTAGGCTACTCCTTTAAATTCACGTCAGAGCAATTTCATGCTCACAGCAACAAAGTTATAAATATAGGGATACTGTATCTTAAAATATAGAGATCGATTACATACACAACACTTCTCTCTTTATCATCATGACAAAAACGCTTCTACAGATTTGCATAAGTCAGTGGATGAGAATATATTGTATTGCATGAGATGGAATGAAACTCTACTTTGTGTTCCACTTTGTCCTGAATTTCAAGTGTAAATGAGGATTAGCAGGCTTTGATTGTGTGTTGATTGAGTGTTTTCCGTTTTTCCTTTGTCGTGCATCCCAGATTTGGTGGTAAGAAAAACAAATTCAAAGCAATGTTTTTCAAAATGAAGGGCCCCTGTCCCAACAATTATTTTTCATCAGTTATACAAGTGAGATGTTTTCTGATTAAATTTTATTGGCTGCTTTGACTTTCTTTTATGTAGCATCTTAAATACAATATCCAAACATGGAACTCAGGGGACAACATCTTATCATGTTTGTGTTTAGGGGTCCAGGATCTGAGAAAAGTTGATGATTTGGTGACTGTACGCAGATACAAGGAGTAATTTATGGAGTTCTGATTACTTTCTTGCCATTGTAAAATATGAAATGAATGATAAAAAATCTCTTTTCAAACATAACATTTAATGTGCTTTTTCAGGAATAACACAACATGTACACATTTAAAGGTATACACACGCATAATCAAAAACAAAGAAAAATAAGAACTGAAGACAACAGAATATAAGAAAACAAAAAGCATCCTTTACAATTCTTACAGCTTTTATGGAGATTAATATTATATGTTTTTATGCATTACTTCATTTCAACAACATTCTGTAGGAAAAACAAGCCCAGAGACATTTTCACAGTTTGGTAGCTACCAAAACTAACGACTCCTGGTTTCTACAGAAACAAATGGACCAAAAAGTTCTAAATCATTCAAGATTCACTAAAGAACAGAGAACATGTGTAAAGTGTTACTAAACGAGTGAAGAGTTGGCTCCTCAGCCTTTTCTTTGAGGAGCAGCACTGTGGAGTATCTAAATAACTTAAAGATGACTAAATGTGAGACTTAAGGTGACCTCTTCACAGATTCTGGATTTATTTGCATTTTACTCAAATATCAGACCGGCACAAACTTAGGGAACACAGAGAGTACTTAAATGTGTCATTACATAAAACTTAGCTGTGTCGCAACTGCCTTGAAAACAGGTTAATCAGTAAGGTTAACTTGGTTAATCAGTAAATTAAGTCATTGGATTTGAAGAAAATAAAAACAGAGACTCAATTTAAGGTTTACTCAGGAGAACCCAATCACAATTTGCGTCCCTCCTCAGAAAAGCGTTTTGTGCAGGGAGGAAACATGCAGTTATTATTTTATTTTTATTGTCAAATTTCTGTTTCCCAGGTAAAAAATAAAAGTTAAAATCAGTAAGTTGAAAAAAAGCCAGAGACTTCTGGTTTTCTGACTTTAACACAGTTCATTATTAAAATAAAGAAAGCAAGAAACTTATATACATATATGTATATATAAAACTTACATTATCATTATTACTGGCTCAAAGAAGCCCCCAAAAAAGCCTCTTGAATAATCTGTATATATTTGTTTAATGTGGAGCCCATGGATATATTAAAATCAATGCATTAAAACTAAAGGCTAGCACCTTCGCTGATACAAAATAAGAACTTATTTCTGAGTTATTTTTTACAGAATTTCCTCTTCGACATTATCTGTTCATATGTGACCAGATGATCAGGATAGGATGCTTAAAAAGAGAAAAGCTGACTGAGAAAGCACGTTCTACTGGTCAGCATTGATCCCACAGCTTTATATTTCTGATGGTTGTAGTTCAAAGTTTTATAATCTCATTAAGAAAAAATCATTTTCTATTATATCAAGGATAAAAAAAAAGAAGCTTGAATCAGCCCAATTGCGCAAACAATTCAAACTGTTAATAAGAAGTATCTTGTCTGTAAATGTAAGTATAACTGGCCTTGGTTTCTGATGCTCCCAACACGTGGTCACTAAACACTCCGTACTGAAAACTACAATGATTCCAATAAAGATACTGTTAAGGAAATGCAACTGACACAGCCCAATGTGAGATTAGATATCCAAGAGTACGCCAGTCTCTGAACTAATCCAATACAGCTATTTATTAACACCAGAAAATTTAATCTCCAAAACAGCAGCCTCCACAGGAAGCTTGTCCGTGCAGCCACCACATACAGTTTGCATGGTTCTTGCTGCCGTCTACAGCGACTGTTTTAGAAGAAAAAGTTATTTCAGATTTTTTTATTTATCTAATGATGAAAACAAACAGAGAGGAGAATTAAATGTTCACCAGAGCAACACTGAATAATACTGTTTCACATTCAAAATCAGTTTTTCCCTCTGAAGCATCACCACGCAGAGGGGCTGGAGGCTACAGGCTGCTTAGGTGTTGGTTATTGGTGCTACATTTGTTATCAGGCAAGAATTCCTTCAGTGATCATTCACAAGATTTTAAAGATTGGCCAAATTATAAATAGAGATGAAATAAGTGTTTCATGTGTTTCAGCTAAAATAACAGTAACCCTTTATCAGGATATTTAAGCCCCCTTTGACTGAATTCATTTTTTGAAAATGTGTTTGAAATACATTTAAAAGTGGAGTCAGTAGAAATGTTTGTTGCAGCTTGTAAACACCACATCCAAACTGGGCCCCTCCTCCTGGGCGCTCACTCTCAGATGCATAGCTTGTACCTACACTGCAAGCTACTGCACGCTAGCACCTGTGTTTGTCATTTCCCTGTCCAACAGTAAGCAGACCGTGGGTAAAAGCCAACCCAAGGTTCACCCTCATTTCAGATCAAGCCTTATCTGCAGTGTCGTTTCACCTCACTACAATCATCATTTCTCTACTTTGACACTACATTCATGTCCCCAATATTTTCCAATGTGGTTGCTGAATTCTATCCACTCTGAAACTCACCTGCACTGTCACTGGCTGGGGCAAATGCACCAGCTCCCCACCTGGAAACGTACAGAGTCAACCAAAACAAAACCTCAAAATCCAGGAAAAGGAGAGGCTCTTTGCAGACACATTTACTACCACACATGTATGGGGGCCCATAAGGGGTTGAGTAGCTATACTTCTGTATAAGTCTATATTTTATTTTTCAAGAATAAGCTGCTGACTGTACCTTTAAAAAAAAGGAAGGTAAATATTCTGTTATTAGTGAGTAAAATGTCAAATCTGGAATAAAAATGTAGATTAAAAGCATTCTACGTGTCTAAAGTTATTCATGGTCACATTGTCTGGCCCAGGACTGAAGTATCTTGAATCCTGGGCCTCCATTGTCTCTAAGTTGCACATGCACATTAGCTCCTCTTCAATACAAGATAAATGAGCTTCGAGGTGTTCAAGACATTCAAGACAATATGGACGCTATGACGGACTTTCAAGCTCGACATTAAAAAAAGAAGTGCGATGTCGTTCATTCTATATATGTATTTCTATATGTTTTACAGCATTTGTTGTAGACAATAAAAGTAATCATAACAAATACACTGCTAGTGTTATTATTATATTTATTTATTTGTTATTCTGGACTGAGATGGTCTCAGACTTTGGTCTGACTGGGGTCAGAAGTAAAAGGTCAGAGGTCAGGTCAAAGGTCAGCTGTCAGACAATCGAACTTTGTGAATGTTAATGTGAGCTATCGATCAGATGAGGCTCGTCAGATGATTCAAGCAGAGTCGTAAATTCAGATATTACAATCAGTCTCATAGAGAAAAACTGGCTGAACTACTTGGTAGAGTCACTTTAAAACGTCTCGCCCTTGTGATCTCCTCTCTTCATCCCTCTGTTTATATCTGATGAGATCTGATGGCACTGAAAGCTCGAAATGTTCCTTTCTGCAGACTGACACCTGCATGAAATCAAAGCGCTCTGCTGACAGCATCATTACAAACACAGAGCAGCCGGCTCTAAATATAGGCCTGAAGCCCGCACACACGTTTGTACTGAGAGAGCCGCAGTGTGCGAGGCCGGCGCTCTGCACATCAGGAATGTTTGTTGAAATAAATAAACGTCCCCACATTTGAGGAGAGGAACACACAATCACAAGCATTTCCTGTGTATAGGATTCTTTTGGTTGGACGTGTAAATAAAACATGTTGAGAGGGGAAAGAGCAGATGAGAGGAGAAGTGAGAAATATCCATTTATGTTTGGGTGAGTTTGGGACTAACTCATGAAGCGCTGTAACTCTGCTCCATCGACTCTTCACCCTCCAGTGATCTCCAAAGTCGTCTGAGAGCTAATGGATAAATATTGGTGATGCGATTTAGTCTGGATAGTAAAAGTTGCTCCTTAGAAAGCGACAGACAAAAAGAGAAATCCTCTTTGTTTGTTATCTGACTAAATAAACGTTTGCAGTCACAGACCTTAAATGTATACAGCGAGCTTCAGTTGAGTCTCTATGTTTTTCTGCTGGATTTTGAATATTTTTACTACTTCATTTGTCACAAACAGAGAAACACAACGGCTTGTGTAAAATGAAGTCTGAAATTGTCTGGGCCCTCGTTCAATCAGGATTTTGCTCTTTATCTGCTTTTAGGTTCAAATGTTTTTATGTAAATTATCCTCCCTCTAAGGTCTGCTGCTTGAATTCCAGGATTTCAATCTGAAAGCGAGTTTGTTGTTGGTTGGGCTACTACTTTTAAATTATTTAAAATATCTGTTATCGGAAAGTGTTGACTTACACATTACTTTACAGAAAAAGTAAAGAAGGAACTTCCATCGCAACCATTCTCCTCGATTTTCTCATCCTCGCTCTCAGCAAATAAGAATGAAACAGAGACAGAAAGAGATCGCTCATTGATTGATTAAAGAGAGAACAACCACATAAAGTTCAATAACCTTCTCTCTGTGTTTAATTTGTAATCAGGGTCAGTCCCTAACATGATTCTTGATTGAACAATTAAATATCAAAGATTTCAAAAACACAATTTTAACAAGAAGAACATGGGACGAGTTTGGGAAAAAAAATCAAACTCTTTTTTTATGTAAATACATTTCCATTGTAGATAAACTCATAGCAACACAAGTTTATGTCCCAAAGTAGACACGAGATCAGTCGTTTAATTCAGATAAGTTTTTCACATGCAGGCAGAGGGGTTCAAGGGGTTAAAAAGGTCAACTTGTCAGTCAGTTGGGTAACTGTTTGGATTATGGCTGATATATCTCAGGAACTCTTCAATACTGCCATGACATTTAGAATAGATATTAGATGGGTATTACCTGTTTAAATAAACACACTTAACATGACACTAACCTCTGAATATTTCTCAGGATTTGGGACATTTTTCTGAAGTTTCAAAAGCTTTGTCAATATTTCTGTCCCTTTTTAAGCCTGAGTGTGTGTGAGGTTTCTCAGTCATCCAGGTCATGGTGAATCTAATCCAAAGGGCAGCTGCTCTTGGTTGAAGTCCTTAAAGATGTTCCACCATTTTCAAAAGAGACCAGCTGTCTTTTGGATGAAACTTTGAATTCATTTTCAGTCGTTTTCGGAGAGAAGTCAGAATAAGTGAGCTCCTTTGCAGACTCTGTGTGTGTGTGTGTGTGTGTGTGTGTGGGGCTCTTTGGGAAGTCACTGCAGATTAGTTCAAAGCATTTTCAGCTCCCTTGAATATCATTCTAGACTGAGCTGACAAGACTGTACAGTCACAGAGAGAGAGTGAGAGAGAGGTTTAGGCACAAATATGGCTATGACTCTTGTGACGTGTCATCGTCTCAGTTTCATGTGCAATCAGTCCCAGCTCAGCGCTAAATCACACGGTTTAAAGCTCGCTGGTTCAAAAGGGCTCCTAATCCAAGTGTTTATTATATTTTTTCACTCTCTACATAAACCGGCTACACTTGTCCAAATACACACTCAGCACCAGGGGAGGGCGGGGCTGTGATGAAGATTGATGGGCTCGGTTCAGGCCACATTAGCCGCTAATCAAGTTAGGTTTCCTGGCACAGAGCTCAATACATCATTATGTGCCTGAAACGTCCTCTACAGCAGGGACCATGCTGTTTACAACCTGCACGTAAATGCAGAGACTGCATTACACATGTTCAGAATAAACCCCTGTAACATGTCACAATATTAAAAACAGCTGAACTGCAATAATTCTTACCTCATCAATGCTCAGTTTGAGTGGGATAAATCCTATAGTTGTGTCTGAGCCTGAACTTCAAATTGTTCTATCATCACACCTCCTGTTGAGTCCCTCGATTGAAAGGGGACCTGAAGTTTCTCAAGGCTTATGGTGGAAAAACGTCCTGAAATAGTCTTTCTATCGCCTATTCATGTAATTTGTCATTCATCTGTATCAAAAGATATGTATGGAAAATCAAGTAGCAAAAAAAAAAAGAAAAACAAGAAAGAAATAAGGCAACACAGTTTGCATGTTTTTATAACTGCAGTTCCCTGAGTGGCCACTTGAGGCCTGCTCCAAAAGTGAGTCAATTCTCACCAAGCCCAATATTAAAATGTCAATCTTTACAGCAGAAACAAACGAGGTTACACCCAAGTTACTAAAATAGATTTGGTCTGCTTGTTAACTTATTTTTCCTGACAACTTCAAAGCAATATTTTTATACATCTAACCTGTTTGAATTATGCTAAGGTTTAACGTTTTCAATAACTAGGGATGTGGTAGTTTTCTGTGACCATTGGGTGCAGCTCTCACTTCTTTTGATCTAATGAGTTAACATAGCCTTCTCTACAGCAAGACAGAACAGAATAGTGTCTACCATGTTTCTTTGTGAGGACGTGTGTCACAGATGATTGTGTTTTCCATCTATTAAAATACAAGCTGTTTGTAGGATGAGGAGAGTGGAGGTAATGTGTTTATTTGTAGCCCCCAATTTTAATAATCGAAGCCGTCTTTAAATAAACAGTAACCCTTATCTCTCCTCTCCCACCTGTTGTTTCAGTGCTTTCATACCTGATTGTTTGGACCCTGCAGAGCGTCAAAACAATTACAAACTTCATCCGGCTCGGGCTGGATAAAGGAGAGAGACCACACATGATATGTAACTAAAACGTGTTTATTTTACATAACTAAAAGAGACAGGAGGTGACAACACAGCAAAACAGGATGGAGAGGAAAGGACTGGCTGACAACTCCAATAGTTCACAGACTCTCACACAGACACACACAGGTGAGCTGAATCTGTCTCAGGGTTGACCCTGACTCTGCACAGCAGCCTCATCATCACAGTAACACAGCTCAGGGAGACAGAACTTTAAGGAGATCTCATGTCCTTGTGTTTGCAAAACCGAGACAAATCCAACAATCTGAGATGGAAAAATGATTAGAAAGAAGCATTTGCTGTACAGCTTTACATCTTTAAATTGGCACAACAGAAACTAACATGCATACTAATAAACTTTGAATAGTGAATCATGTCCAAGCTGAGATTCATGCCTTTAGACTTAAAAAACAAAAATACCAAAAGGCGTTGAGCCAGATACTGCAAACCAGTAAGACGTGTGCAAACGATACCAGTTGATTTGATGGTAACTTTCAGTTAAATGAACTGGTGAATGGACATGAGCTTGTATAACACGTTTTCTTTTTAATCTCAGAGTGCTTTTACATCGCAGGTCACACCTATTCACACACTGATTGTGGGGGTTGCTATGTGAAGTGACCATCAGAAGTAACTCCCGTTCATACACATTCCAACGCCGCCGCCGAAGCAACGGAGCAACTTGGGGGGTTGAGTGTCTTGCTTAACCCCCAAAGACTTAAGACACATTAAAAAAAATAACACTTGCAAATATATGATGTGCAATCTGTGAATTCTATATCTGACCATGAAACTAATCTTTACATTTGTCTGCCATGTTTTGCATAATTTCATTTTTTTGGTACTTTTTCAGGTCATCAGGATTTGCACCAAAATGTTCTGCAAACCTGTACCACCCCCACCCCCCGACCCCCATTTGAATCACTTAATTTGTCTCACATATATCCTTTGTTAAATCCTGATTAAGCTTTATTAACATGTACTATTCTTACATCAGATAAATTATTCTATGTCCATAAGCATAAAGAGGAATACATCTACATTTGTGGTTTGTTTTAACATTTACAGTATACTTTATTTTTTCATTGATGCTAGGTTGACTTTGACTCACTACAACTGTAGTTATTTTCTTTCTTCACTCATTGGATAGCAAACCCAAAGGATAGGTTTACTTCAACATATTTAAACCACACACAAAAAAAAAATCAGCTTGGTGTAATTCACAGAGACAAATATCTATTTAATGTTTAGCATGAGTGTGTTTTTGTCTGAAAAAGCTAAAAATCTTGAAAATGAAACATTTCCAGTCGCGATGATGGCGTCACTGTCGGCGTCGGGTCGTTGAAACACTGCTCTCATCAAAACTTTTCAACATCTCTGCAGCTTTGCTTTCACCAACTGTAAATAAATACCCACAGTCTCATGAGGCATGTGTGTATATCTGTGTGTGTATACGTGTGTGTGTGTGTGTGTGTGTGTGTATACGAACACTGGCAGAAGGATGTGTACACAGCAGCAGGATTACCACCCCCAGACTGGGACCACCCGGACTTTAACACTTAATCCAGGAGGAAGTGGAGCTGCATCACAGACTCACTTAGGGCCATCGCCCCCTCAGCACACACACACACACACACACATACATACATACATACACACACTCACAGGACATGTGTTGCAATGGAGATTGCGTTCTCAAATACACACCCATGCAAACATACACACATTTAATTTAAGCACTTCAGCTAAAACAAAACAGTCCAGATTTATTCTGCACAGCTGGTCTTGGACAAATCCAACATGTTTGCTGAATGTGTCATGTCAGAGTGAACATGAATGCATCATAATAGTGTTTGTATGTACAGCGCTCTTACAGTGTCAGTATATGTCTGCTGTAAAAGACATTAGTGCTCACTTCAGCTGTGTCAGCACTATGCCTGACTGTTAGTATGATGGTGTGCATGTGTGTGAGTGTGTGTGTGTGTGTGAGTGTGTGTGAGTGTGTGTGAGTGTTTGTGTGTGTGTGTGTGTGTGTGTGTGTGTGTGTGTGTGTGTGTGTGTGTGTGCTTTAATACTTGAACTAATGTCCCTTATGAACCATACAGAGTTGAACCATTAAAAGTAGGCCTGAATATTAAAAACAAAAATCTAAACTTTGATCTTGAAATTGGTGAAGAGAATAACCAGGGTCACTTAATGTCCTTAAAAATGAATCTGAATTATTCTTCATACTTCATTGGACTGAAAGCCTACACCTTTGAGTTTGGGCTATTCTTACACAGGAGCCAGGGATTGTTTCCTGTGTTTACCTGTGTAATCTTTGTAGAGCTCTTATTGGAGAGGGGCTTGCAGCAAAGAACTGTATTTCAAACCTTTTTTGTTCCCTTTTTATTCGTGAGAAACTTCCCAGTGAGCACTTGACGTGGTTTCAACATTGAAATTTGGATTTAAACAGGGTGAAAGGGGGTCGGTCAGTCCAAGACTTCTCTCAAGCATTTAGCGTCTGGCTAAAGTTACAACATCAACATGTAACCAAAGCACAGTTTTGTTGTATAGTTTTGATTACCATTACATGTTAGGGTTACAAGGAGGACAAAAATGATCGTCGTGGTGGCATTTTGGATGTGGCTCAGTTGGTAGAGTCGTCGTTACCCAAACTGGAAGGTTTAGGGTTCGATCTCCAGATCCTGCAGCCATGGATGTGTCCTTGGGCAAGACACTTAACCCCAAATTGCTCGTTGGCGGCATATGAATGTGTATGAATGGGATTAGTTAATACTGATGGTCACTTCACATAGCAGCCTCTGCCATCACTGTGTGAATGTGAAGGTGTGACCTGCAGTGTAAAAGTGTTTTGAGTAGTCAGAAGACTAGAAAAGCTATACAAGCTCAAGTCCATTTACCATTCCTCAAAAATTATCATCCAAGATTGTATTGGTGGTGAAATCCTGTTAATGCAAAGATTTCAATGCATCTTTTTCTTCATACAAAAATCGTAAATATGACGTGCTAATGGCTGTAAAGTTAACAAACCATTCAGAACCATTCAGAGTTTCTGTAAAGATAACAGTTTCAAACAGATTTCCCAGCAAAATCTAGGCTAAACATTTTATCAACATCCTTAAATAGTTGGTGAAACAATTCAAACTGTTGAACCAGTTTTGATTGTCTTTTCAAAAGGTGGCCAGAGATTTTTTTCATCTTTTCAACGGAAAAAATGTCTTTGGTTGAAACCATAGAACAAATAAAAAACATCATACAGCTTCTGTGAAACTAAATCAGTATTGTTTATATTTTTATTCTTAAATGATCATTTCTGGAGGAGAGGAAAGAAGGAAGGAATTAAAACTTAAAGTTATTGGTTATAAAGTTAAACAATCCATTAGCTGGTTAATGACAGTGTTTACAAAGAATTAGAACGTGTCTGTTGTGGTAGCTGACTAGACTTGTTCTTCAGAAAAAAACCTGAGAGAGCTTGTAGGACAAAGTGATCTTGCATTAAAAAATCTTTAAAAATGAAATTCCACTCACCAAAATAAGCTGAAGCACAAACTTCTATGTTGGCCTGTTTTGTGGTGCAAAACCTATATGGCCACACTTTTGTCAAATATTTGCCTGAAACACAATCACAAAAGCCACCAGATACACAAACAAGAGGTTAAGTTCAGTGACTGAATAAGTTGAAATCTGACTGACAGCTTGCACTAACAACCTGACACTCAAAATCTTTATGCCGTAAATTGTGCATACGTTTTTAGAATCAATAGAATTTAAATGAGTGAGTCATTATGAAAAATGACAATTCAATGCCTGAATAGTAGTCAGAACACATGAATTAGCCCAAGGGTTTGGGGTTAGCAAGGTTATTTCTAGGTTTTCAGTCTTACAAAGGTGGTTCACTTCTTACCTGCAGGATTATATATCGCCATGGTAATTTATGCTGCACACCTAACATGCTCCAGAGTCTTATTAGAGATTAGACATCAACCTGGGAAAATCTCCACCCACTGACCAATCAGATTTCTTGATCGTGGAGCTCTGTGAGCTGATCGAGCGAGGGGAGGAGAGAGAGAGAGAGACAAACACTTTATGTGTCCTGTAAAATGTTATATTACAGGCGAAAAATCATTTTTCACTGATATTGTCCTTCATCCTTCAAAAGAGACTGGAAAAGCACCGGAACCTTTTAGTTGTGTTTTTAAGATGTCAAATAATGACTAACCAACTTATGACTTTGAATTACATTTTCATATTAGTTTTTAATGGCTCAATCTCGCTCTGTTTGTTATCGTCAGAGCTGCAGCTGCAGTATAGCCTAACTTCTACAACTGTTATTCATGGCACGCCACATGAAAGATTCAGACAAACAAATTCAGTTAAGGGAAAAAACAGGAGTTATTATAGTCAGTTCTAAGGGGAACTAACTATGGGACAAAAATGTAATAAGCCGTAGTTTGCACGTTGATACTCCCCAATATTTCTTTGGTAGAAGCCAGTTGTCCTTCCTGCCTTTTTGCTGCAGCTGTGTAGCTTTAGTCTTTGGGAGCCTATTTGTCTTAAACTTCTTCATATTTGTATTATAGTTTGTTTAGTTTGTTAAATATGACGATCTGCTGACGGCAGACTCAGTGATGATTGTGATAGGTTATATGAAGCTAACTCAGCCCCTTCTATGTGAACGTGCTCTCTGAAACTCTGGGTTTACCTATCAGGTTGATTACCAGCTTAATGTGAAGCATGATCTCTAATGTTAGGGTTAGTAGAACCAGATAACCTAAAGATACCCAGGGTATAGGCCCCAAGACTGTGTATGTACCAGGCTCTAAATCTGTATATTTATGTTGTAAAGTTTTGTATTTGACTATTATATTTACTATTTTACGTATTCTATGGGGATTGACACACTAAAGGAGCCAGCCTCAAGTGGCCATTTGTTGATTTGCAGTTTTGGCCGCATTCATATTGGCTTCATTATTCAGCCCTGAGGTTTACGCTTGGCCAAAACAAGTTATGTACATAAATAATTCAAAATGCTCTTAGTTTCTTGGGGAAGTTTCTGGTAAAGAAATGTGAAAGTTGGAGAAATGTACAGATTTTTGGGTATATGTTCAGAACTCTATACAAACTGTCCTCAGAGGAAAATCTGGTCCCTGGAATTGTTTGAACATAAAATGCTACGCGAGAAGTTATGATGGAGGGCCCGCATCAGTGAAACTGTAACTTTTTAGCTCCAAACAGTGTTCCAGGGACCCATTTTTTATTCGAGTAAAGTCTGTGTAATTAGTTCAGAATATATAGCATAGAATGTTTCAATTCTCCAACTTTCAAATTTAACTACCAAATCTACACAGTACACCTTTAAGTGCTATAATCTTTCAGCTATGATGAGACCAAAATGACAGCGTGAAAGAACTCAATACATCTTAGCATATACAGACAAAAAGACAAGAAAACAAATGTAATGCATAGATAAAATGACAATGTTCAAGTCTGTAAGAGTGACACAAGATGTGACTTTATTTTAACAAGGTCACACAAGGCATTTATAAAGTTACCGTCTAGTATAGAAAGGCATTGAAGAAACTAGGTATGAAAAAAAAGAATTTACCATTTGCACATAAAAGAACAAAAGGGCTGCAGCTTTCATTGTGATTTGTTTACTCATTCTAAACGTCATATGGAGAACCTCATGTTAAGAAAATGTGACAAATGTAACTAACATGTAACATGACTGCCAGTGTCATGTGTGTTGAAGTCTGGTATTAATTAGATGGAGGATGGTGTGGCACTGCTGACTGGCCTTTCACAGCTCATTACATGGTGTCCAATCAGAGCGCAGCCAGCGTGACTGCTGTTTATTTACACACAGGGCTTGAAATGGCAGAGTTGGGGCAGCTCCGACACAACCTCAAACACTGAACACTCCAGCACATTGTAACCCTACAACGAGTCCCAATCAACACAGTGTTCTTATTAACACAGACATATACAAGCTCTCACATACACACACTAAGAAAAAGGAATGGTTGTGCATTTTTTTGAAACCATTTTTTTTTCAACCTGAATTTTTATGCTGCAACAACAATACTTTCCTAGAGATCAATATAATAATAGTTATGTTAAAGAAATATTAAAGTTTGTAGTACATTCTATATTTTGAGTTATATGGTCATAGTAAAATGTGCTGTTAGCATCTTCAACTTCAAGATACATTAACATTTTTTTATATTTAAATCCACAACGTTTTTTTCATATCCAATTCCTACATTTTTAAAAACAGCTTATTGCCTTTTAGTGAATACTTACTGTTTGAGACTATATTCTTCAAAAGGGTGCTTATTCTATTGGTTAAAGGCCACCATGGTTAAACTTCTTAAACATTTTTGATGCAACAGTCTCAAATGTCTATAGAAAAAAATCCAATATTTCATTTTGAGTGAAATTTTAACTCACAGGAACCCTTGACTCTTTTATGTAGACTTAAAAGTTTGATAGACCTCTCAGATACTATTTCAAATGTATAAAAAACATATTGTACCCATGGATAGATGGATCTTTTATCACAAAACTTTCATATGAATGGTGGTGTTCCTCAGGGTTCAATATTAGGTCTCTTATTGTTTAACCTTTACATCCTGCCACTTTGAAATGCCCGATTGATTTATTGATTAATTATTTTGTTTTGTTTTTTAGCAGCTTTCACTACATAGACCTCTTGATAGAAGAAGCAATCTGAAACATATGTGAAGACTTGCTTCTTGGCTGTTGTCAAAGACACTCATACAGCACATCATGCCCCAGCACGGCTTATCCAATAGTCTCAGCTTTAAAATGGTTGCAAAACTTTTTGCAAATCATTTAGGGGACTGGAAAAAGTCAAGTATTTAAATATAGCCCTTGTTGATACATTCACCAATTCTGGCTCTGAGTAAATTTGTTTTGGATTGACACCAAACTGTGCGGTATCGCCCACCCCTGTTGGAGACCACATTCTCATACTACATGAGTAAATCAAGAGGACAATCCCACAAAAATGTTTTTTTTGTACTTTAATGATATATTCTGCTTTGTTGATACTTTACACAAAGTCAGCATGGTTGAAAGTGAGTATACCTCCAGGCAATAAAAGACAAACTTGGGTCAACAATTCACAACAGATATGCCCATTGTAGAGAGACAGCATGCACTGAACAAATATAAAAGCAATAACCAGTGTAACATTATTCACAAGAGGATGTGTAGAGTGGATGTATGGACTACATGTAGTGCAAAGGGCTCGCGCAGAGCAAACAGATAAAGGTTGTTACTTCAGAGAAAAACACAATGATCTAAGAAGTCTAAGAATATGATTCAAAGTTTTAAATATTGACTTTGACCACATGCAAAGAGACACTTTGGAGAAATAACTGAATCGTTAAAAACAGTTTGCAGGATACAGAGGTTTTCATGGCTTTCTATATGAATCATAGAACCTTTAACTGTACATTTAAAATGGGTCATAATTTCACAACACTATGTACATACTTTGAACGGCCACATCAAACAGAGGCTACATGTTCAGAAGCACTTCAGGGTCATGACTACAGTTGGGCACTAATTGGAACTTTTACAGCTACAGTTTATACATTTACAATTAAAGATCGAGAATTCACCAAAACAGCACATGATTAATTCTCACAACACAAAAATAAACATTTACACTATTTACAAAATCGCTTAACAAATTATCAATCTGAAAAAGATCGACCTGTCAAAAAGTGCATCACCCTGGTATTCACATGTACATAACCATAATTATGTTCAAAAATCCCAGATTCATATTGTCTTCATATAGCTAAGAAGGAATTTGTTAAAGTGGGTTAAGGAATCTCTCCCTGGGAAGGGAATTGAATGAAGACACAATGCTGCCCCATAGTGGTCAGATGAAGTAATACAGTTGTCACTTCACAGTTCAATTTCACATTTGCTTGGTGTGGGCTGCACATGCTGGGTATTTACAGAAATATACTAATGGAGCAGGGATTTAAAAGGACTACCACTTAGATCCAACAATGGGAGCGCAGATAGTAAGACTTTTATTTGCATGCAGGGGACGTTTACATAGCAGGGAATGAAAATAAGAGATGAATAATGCATAAATGCTAAGGTGTAATTAGCAAAAAAAGGGTATAGCATCAAATGATAGAGTGGAGGCCAATAACTTTCATTGAAGGCACTTGGGATTGGCAATGTTTCCAAAGGTATAAGGAAGTCTCTATTAAATAAACCTCATAATATCTATACCACTGTATATTAAATATGTCCCACAGTTGGAATTGAAAACATTTCTAGGAAGACTTCGTTTGTTTGTTTCTTTTTCCCTCCCAGAGTTGGATAACAAGATTGATAGCATCGTCTGTTTAATATCAAGCTATGGCTACAGTTAGCTTAGCTTAGCACGAAGGCAGGAAAAAATGTACTTGTTCTGCTGCTAAGAGAAGCAGATAAAATGTCAATGAATGATGCAGGATCTAGTGCCAAGCATGGACCTTCACTATCCTGCTTCCCTTTAAAACAATAAGCGCACTTTCAGTCAACAGAGCTCCCACTATTTCCACACTCTTTAATTTGAACTCTATCTTATGGATTAAAGAAATTTTAGAGGCTTTAGGGGTGCTGATAAGTGAATTTATTACTTTTAGAATGAACCAGGTGTGCTGTATCTCTCTGTCCTTTCACAGGCCTTATGCTAAGCTAAGCTAACTGTTTCTTGCTGTAGTTTTATATTAGGCATTCTAGCATGAGCAGGGTTTATCCTTTTTGTCTAACTCTCTGCATGAAAGTAAATAAACGTAATTGTCAAGAAGATATCAAACTTGTGCTGTATAGATGTTTGGAGAGATAATGTTTTTGTCAATTTAAATGCAACAGATAAAGATAAACAATACAAACGCACATATTTCTACGTCAACTGCCACATAGGATACTACATTATACAAAAAACACAGATGAGCATGATAGAGTATTGAGTAATTCAATTAACTGTCTTTGTAATTTATTCTGATCTGACAACAACTAATATTTGAGTTAACATTGCCATTTAAGGTTGAACTGTACATACACAATTATTAAAAAAAAAAAATAACAAGGCAGGACAATAGATACTCAGTACACTATTTAAATTAGAAGCTGTTAGGTGTGTTACCTGTAATAAATATAATTACCAAGGACCACAGAGTTTAAAACAGCACAGATATATATATATAGATATATGTAATGTACATACATCCAGAGAGTCTGACTCCACACTGGGGCTGTTTAGGTTTATTCTTGATGGTTTCCCTTTGTGCTCTTCTTGTCTGTGAAGATGCTCAGTGTCAGCAGTGTTACAGATATTAAAGTAC
The DNA here is from genome assembly GCF_963930695.1 of Labrus bergylta. Lineage (NCBI taxonomy): Eukaryota > Metazoa > Chordata > Actinopteri > Labriformes > Labridae > Labrus > Labrus bergylta. The sequence goes on along the minus strand of NC_089201.1, from coordinate 10,140,737 downwards.
ACACCAGCTAAAGACGACGTACTATTGCTAAAACAGGACAAATGCAGAGGACCACTACCAGGCAGGGTTTGCTACAATATAATACAGTTCAGTAATGTTTGTCACTTTGATTTTTAGCAGTACAGCGCACAAATGCAACAACAGTGAGACAGACTGTTGGTTAATGTGATGCTCAGGTGAAAACAAACTGCTGATGTGTGTGTGTGTGTGTGTACGTGTGTGTGCGTGTGTGTACACTGTCAGTCTTTGAAATGCTGCCTGTCCTCCTCAAACTCATTCTGCCGCCATCTTCTCAATGTGGTCGCTCAGCAGCTTGTACTGTTCTGCAGAAAGATAAAACACAGACACACTTTGTTATGGAGCAGTTGTGGAGTCGGCATGTGAAAAGTGTAATGACTGGGATTAGTAACTTCTGATGGTTACTTTACATAGAAACCTCTACCATCAGTGTGTGAATGGGTTGGTGTGACCTGTTGTGTAAAAGCGCTAGTCAGAAGACTAGAAGACTCTATACAGCATAACAGGCATTAGACCCAATTTACACGGCTATCAACATGCAAAACTCCAAATCAGGACACATGCTGATTGGATAATAAGAGGAAGCAAAAGGCAATGTAGGCACATACACAGACATCGCAGACATCTCTCTAACAGACAACCTGTAGCTTTCAAAAAAGGAGTTGGTAAGTTCACTTATAGTTACACATTACAAATTGATCCATCCATCAGGATTCTTTATATCTATAGATACCAAATCAATAATGATCCTATTGTTTCAGGTTGAATTGTTCCTTTCATGATTTACCTTCATTGAGGTTGCCGATGACAGCCTGCTTCTTCAGGAAGTCATTGCAGAGTTTCTTACTGAGCCCAAACGCCAGCATGTTGTGAGTGAATGTCCTGAAATACACACAAAATAAATGTATTATTATCATTAGCATTTAGGTGTGCAGTTTGTCCTCAGTGAAAGGATTCATGCTCAAGTTTTTTTATTTCAAGTTTTAACATCGTTCAAGGAAGAGGACATTTTGAACACTTATTTAAAAAGTAGGGCTCTTAAATTTAACTTAAAATTAACAACAAAAGAATCTGTAATCTAAGTATTAAATTACAAAGGACGCATCATTTGTCTTCAACATAACCTTTGTCAATATAACGGCACTTATTGACCGCAGTATCTTATTTAACCACTAGGAGCCTCTCCGTGCCCTCCTCTTGTTTTAGTTTAAAGACATTACTGCGGCTTCTTCCTCACCCGAGTTGGCCGAAGGCGATGTTCTCATCGATTTTGGAGCTGTCGTCCCTCTCCTCCTGGGTCATATGACACCACCTCTCCCTGCAGCACAGAGACACTCAGAGTCAGCTTTTATCCCAAAGTCTCCACTCGACCTTCAGAACTACTGAAACAGGTCAGGGGTGGATGTCAGAAAATATTGCATGTCATTGTCTTTCTGACTTTTTCCAGCTGTACAACAGACGGGAACTTGTTTTACACCAATCTGTCAAATGCGTGACATTAAGATCATTATCATTTCATACTGAAGAGGATCAGGGCCACATAGCGAACATGTGAAAAATGTCTTTGAGTGTGTTTTTAAACTTGACTTAAAGCCCACTTCACTGCATTGTGGCCTTTTGAAGATATTTATATATCGGAGTCATTTGCTGGCATGTTCTCTTACTAAACTGTTTGCTAAATAATTAAGTGTAATAGTGCGCTCAAAGTTCAAAAGTAAAACATGATGATGTTTGAGTTGAAAGATGCTGCAAGTTAATCATCATACTTAAAGGTTGCACAAGCAAACTGTTGTGATTGGACAACCCTACGTGGTCAAAGCATGGTTGAAAAATGTAGCATTCAAGCCTAGATCATTGTACAAAAGCAAATGTTTGAGGTTTTCTGTCTGACACCCTGGGGTGCCACTGAAGTGTCAGTGTTTACACCAATACCAAGGAACTAATCACTGCGACTCTAACCAGGACTATATGAGCGGGGCAGGGTTACAGTAAGGCAAGGCAACTTTATTTATGCAGTCGGGTGCCAGGAGCTAAAACCTAAAAGGAAATCCAACACAGTACTGAATCATTATTTCATCTCTGTTGATGTTGTAGTGATTGTATGCTAGAGTGGCAGTCTGATGGCCATATTGATCAATAATGTCCACTGATACAGTAACTACACCTATATTCTCCACCTGAGATAGAATATCAACACAAGAAAAGGTAGAAACCCTTACGAGAGTGAGACTTTAAACTTAAGATTCTGACTTAGGAGTCTAAACTCAAATATGTTTTTCACATGTGGCACAAATCAGCTTCTTTCTTTTGTTCCAGAAACTTCTGAGATTGGTAACTATCTCTGTAATCCACCTAAAGAAACCCATGACATCCACCCCTGTACCTCGGATTATTGTTACGAGATGCAAGAAGAGCGACTACATTACGCATCAAAACACATTAAAACAATATCAAAAGCAACAAAAAAAAACAAAAACACATCAACCAGCTCTCAGCAAAATAATAAAACAACAGGTAATGATGAATTCATAAAGAATCATCATTGGTAACAAGCAGAGGAAAGGTTGTTCTGATATGGAGCACTGTCCTGAACTGAGTATTTACATGCAGATAAAAATAAAAGTGTTGATTCTGAAATCTTAGGCTTTTATAGAACATACAAATCCTTAGCCTATATCTAAAACCATATTAGACAACTAGCTGTCTCGTACAATGGTGAGGGATAGCGCTGCAACTTTGCACTGCTGAACATTTAATAACAAGAGCTGTGACAACAAGTAGAAAAACATACCACTACCAGTTTGAACCACTAAACCATGACCTGATGGGACCAGTAGAGAGCTTTAATACATTTTATAACCATATTCATATAGCTTTTTAATTTTTGTTGGTGTTTGTCGATTCTAGTATTATAGAGTCAACATAGTCATTGCTGTAGCCCGTTTTATGGACCGCCAATCATAAGTTTTGAGGGTGGCATTTTGCTCTTCTACATTTTTTTAAGCCAAAAATGACCACAATTTGTATGAGAATATGGCGCTGGAGAGAAGTAACAGTTACAGTATGCTAGCTACAGCTAGCTCAGCTTGGTAGGTTAGGTGCATCTGACATCCACTGTAACTGTTTGTGCATGGGATGATCATTTTAGCCAATGAAAAACCAATTACTCAGATTGTCTTCAAATCAACTTAACACAAAAAGCACATTCCTTTAGTTTACTAAGGCAACTAAACATTCATAGGTGGCCAGTCCTACAGCAGACCCACACCAAGACCATCATTTACTAAATAAACATCGTGCTGTATTGAAGAAGACTTAAAGTAGTGGTTGAGAACATGAAATCATTAGAAAATGTTTAATAGAGAAAGAATATGGGAAGAAGAAAACTCCTTTCATGTGACTTCTCTCTGGCTTGTTTGTATCTAGTTGAGTCGCCTCCTGCTGGTCATTAGAAACAACACACGTTTAAGGCCCCTCTGTATCAGCTTCACCTATCAGATCCCAGGATTCCTTTTTACAGTTTATAAATGTTAATATTTTCAGCAAAAAAAAATAAGAGTGTGAAGATATAGTGTATTATGAAGCATATTGGCAGAAATTAAAGAGAAAAATACCAAAACAAACAAAAATGCAGAGTGGTACCTCAGAAATGACTGTGTTTAACTGTTTAAAGTGCACATTTCTGGTTACTGTTCATTAAACTCTTTGCAATCAGTCTGCAGTGAAACACAGAAGCTGGTAAAGATAGTGAAAAAGAGATTGCATATAGGAAATTTGCAGAAAGGGGTGAGAGCAAAAAATCCCATGCAGAGAGACGAATGGTGTGAACATGCAGAGAGCTGTGAAGAGACTGCAGAGGATCTGCTGCCTCCGTCTCCTGCTCCAGATATAAATACCATCACAGACATTACACAAGGCTTTCATTGCACATCAGGATATTAAATGTGGGTGTGATGCTTTTACTCATCAAGGATGGGCACGTAAAAATCCTTTCAACAGCAGCATGAAAGCATACCAAGGTGAATCACATCACTTATAGGACACCCACACACAACATGCCAACTGAAATTAAATGAAGGAAGATGAAAGGCAACAGAAAGAAAACGAGGATTTCAGCCTCTGAAGAACTCAGAAAAAAAGCTTAACAACAAATGATGTACAAATAAATATTCAAACAAAGTAATCCAACTGTAATTACAATAAAACCACTTCATTAATCCTGTGATGTGGACATTACTGCCCAGCTGGGATTAAGCAGATTATATCTTTTAATGAATACACCTCTGTGTCTCAAACTAGACTTCCTGACGTCCTAGACTAAGGCCATCCTATTGTTTTTTAAGAGAGCACATGAAGGAAAACTCAAAGTTGGACGCTGAGTCATTTCTGGACCTTGAGGGTTCCCCTTCAACCCAATGCGACGCAGTAAATATTAAATTCCCATCTGTGCTAGAACTCCGAGTTTAACAATGTGGCTGCAATTTTGCCACATAAGATCTCAAATGTTAATTTGGCTCCGTTGGGTTGTTTCAACAAGCACAACCCATCCAACAAAATCTTTTAACTAGGTCTCATGTCAATTCAGATATTTGTTTCCAAGCGTCTGCCGCACTGATCCTACCTGACAGGTTATACAACACAATATGTTTTCCTAGAAGATGGGTGATACAACTGCCAGGCCTACTGTCCTTCTTCTCCTCTCTGCCTTTATTAATCTATTCATTGTTTTAGGGCAGCGGACAAACAGAAGGACAGACCTCTCAGACTTCTCTTCATCCTGCGTTCCCCTGCTCGGCAGCAAGGCACAAGGAGACAAAGGGTCAAAGTCAACATGCAGAAAGGAGGAGAACAACAACAGTTTGTAGACGGGACGGGGCGGGGGGGGGGATGTAGAGAAGTGAGGAAAGGAGAGGAGAGGAGAAAAAATGAGGAGAGAAGAAGAGGTGAAGGGCAGGAGGAGATTATCAGCAGTGTTGGTTTTGGTTGAAGCCAGCAGCACTTCACTTCAGGATTTTAAATTTGAATAGACAGAAAGTGACAAGAACAAAACAAACCTATCATGCTTTATTTTTTTCTAGAAGACTTTGTCAGATTTTTAGTCATAAATAAATAGTTCCACTAATCCAGACTCACCTAGTAGTTGGTGATCTTTTCGTCCTCTCACAATGGACAGCATCAAAAAAAGCTGCGTTCCAAAATCGTAATGTATGCCTGAGAGAGACAAGAGAACACAGATTACAGGTTTACTTCCTGATCCAGATCACAGAGTCTTTGCAAAGCTGCAAATGAAAACCACTGATTGACTGAAGAATTAAGTCATGTAATCATAAATCTGGTCAAATCTGCCTTTTCTTGACGTTTCTCCACACCAGATCATAAACACACACAGTCTGCGACATTATTTACTTTAAAGTGCTTTGAAGGATGCTAAATGTAGCAAGTCTGCACACCGCAATACATCCTGATAAAAGGTCTAAGTAGCATCAGAACCAACCTGGGCCCTAGTTTTACATAGAAGTTAAGGTTCAAGGTTTCAAGGTTTCTTTATTAACTCAACACATCTTTATTTATACAGCACTTTAAACACAAAATTGTTGATCCAAAGTGCTGAACATTGCAGAAACAAAGCATTAAAAAGTAACAGACAAGAACAACAACAATAAAAAAAAAAGAACAAGTGACAGTTAATTACAGTGTAACACAAGAATAACAGAGCTATGGGTTTTTTGTGCTTGATGGGTTACTGTACATTAAAAGCAATTGAGTAAAAATATGTTTTAAGGCGAGACGGATGTCTGGGGGCAAAGAGCTCCATAGTTTTGGTCCTGCAATAGAAAAAGCCCGATCCCCATTGTACCTTGTCCTGGATCTAGGCAGTGACATAAGGTTTTGTGCTGATGACCTAAGATCTCTCACCGGTTTATATGGGATAGGAGTTCTGAGAGGTAGGCGGGGGCAAGTCCATTTAATGCCTTAAACACAGTCAGAAGTATTTTAAAATCAATCCTCAGCTTGACTGGCAGCCAGTGTAAGGAGGCAGGAACTGGGCTGATATGATCACTTCTTTTTGACCGTGTTAGGACTCTGGCTGCTGAATTTTGTATGAGCTGAAGGCGGGATACAGATGACTGAGTGATACCAAAATAAAGTGAATTACAGTAATCGATGCGAGTGGATATGAATGCGTGAATAACTTTCTCCAGGTTGGAATAACATAGGACTGGTCTTAATTTTGAGATGGATCGGAAAATGGGCCGAGATGGGGTGAAATTGAGTCTGCCAAGTGCTGTGGACCAACCAAGATAACTTCAGTTTTTTTGTTGTTGAGCTGGAGGAAGTTTGTGGCCATTCAAGATTTTACATCTTGAAGACAATTTGTGAGGTTTGTGAGTTTGTTGTAGTTGTTTGGTTCCAGGGGGAGATAAATCTGTGTATCATCAGCGTAACAGTGGTAAGATATGTTATATTTTTCAAAAATTTGGCCTAGCGGGAGTAAGTAAATGGAGAAGAGGACTGGACCAAGTATGGAACCTTGGGGAACCCCACAGGGAATGGGGGCAGAGGAGGATGAAAAGTTACCAATGGAAACACTGAAAGATCTGTTGGATAAGTAGGACGAAAGCCAATTTAAGGCAGTACCAGAGACCCCAACCCATTTGTTTAGTCTCTGGATGAGAACTGAATGGTCAACTGTGTCGAAAGCTGCAGTTAGATCTAACAGTAGGAGAACAGAGAATTTACCAGAGTCCGCAACTAAAAGCAAGTCAATTGTAATTCTGAGAAGTGCTGTTTCAGTGCTGTGACGAGCTCGGAAGCCAGATTGAGAAGAGTGGCTGGACAACAGCATGTTTGAATGACTGGGAAACATGACTGCTTTCCAGAGAGCTATTGATGATTAAGAGAATACAGTGGCCAACGGTGTCTGTAACGTCCTTGAGGAGATTGGTAGGAATAATGTCTAGACAGCAGGTTGAGGTTTTGATAGAAGAGATTAGTTGATGAAGTTCTGGGAAAGTAATCAAGGTGAAAGAATTTAGAACCGATGTGTTCTTGGAGGGAATTAAAAGATTATTTACAGGTGGACTTATACTACTTATACTTATACTAATAAGTACCCAAAGGTAAATTTGTTGTGCAGACAGCAATTCAGCGTTCCAGAGATAAGAGGATGCTGAAAACCCACTGAAACATTAATCAACCAACCCACTTAAATGGGGTGGTTGGCTAATGTTGCGGCCTTAACAGCCTGTTGCTGAGAATCTACTGACATTCTTTCAAGGTGAATAATTTAGACCCCAAATTTTTGAAAAAAAACCCCAAAAAAACACAAGGCCCAGGTTTAAAATGACCAAATACACATTACTGTACACAATATTTTACTTAATTCTCAAAATTTTTCAAATGATTGATACCTTCATCCCATGCCCCCTAAAAACTAAAAACTACACCCCAAAAAAACAAGAAAACCTAAGCTGTGATGAGAGGGGTCACTAGCCAAATCCTTCTAGCTGAAATGATTATTATAATTTAAAATTGATAATTCAATCAGGGCTGATCTGAGGGGTTTTGTTTGGGGCTTCACCATTAGAGTCTAGTGTAAGTGCTGCCATCTCAATCTTTAAAGCCTGGAGTCGGTATCTAAAATTCAGGATGCAGATTTTCAGTAGAATACAATATGTCTTTTACTGTTCCTGAATGATTGATTTCTGTACGTTCTTCAGACAGTCTCTAGGAACCTTAAAACTGCAAAATAACAAATGCACATTTGGCTACTGTTTAAGGAAGGCAGATGCTGTACTGGATCTTTTTTTCCCTTAAAGGTCACACATTAAACTCCTTTTCAACAAGTTTAAATAAGTTTCAGAGGTACCTAAAAACACCTCTTTATCAGCCAAGCTCAGAACAGGCTGTTTCTGTGTCCGTAGCTTTTAATGCAAGTGAGCACCATGCCCTTTTTTTTACAGTGACAAGGCAGACTCAGAGGGCAGAACAAACACCTAGCTGTGGGAGGGTCACCCACCTGGGGGAGGGGTTATTGTGATGTCACAAAGGGAAAATCTCTAAACGGCCTGTTTGAGCACACATTTTCTGGAAAGTGAAACAGGCACAAGATGGAGAGGATGGATTAGTTATTTATTTTTATTTTATTTTTTTATCTTTGGGGGGTTTGTAGACAGACTAGGGACACATTAGTGTTAGAACATAGTAGAGTGTATTCTGCATAATATTTGACCTTAACTTACCATATGGGCTGCTGCTTCAGGTGAGTGTAAAGGTACACCTTTTCACTTTTCTTTTCCTCTGGAGCATCTGACACTGGGATGGAAGAGGAGCTCAGTTAACATCTCAATCACATTTTGTACAAGCTAATAGATTAGTGGAGGAGGGAAAAAAAAACGCTCCTTGGACTGTCTATTATTGTAATAATCTCAGCACATTGATTTGAAATGCACTATACCTGGTGATCTGGGCTTCGTCTCAACTGTTCCTTCACTTTCCCTACAAATGAAAAAGCAGGAGAGAGAAAATGATTGAAGCCTAGACACGACTATGCTATGAAAAAAAAAGACTTCAGAAGAGGAGAAGCGTTTTCTCACTCAGTCTTTGTAGCCACCGAGCTCCTCAGCTTGTTTTCCAGGCCTCCAAAGAAACCTTTGACGTCTGACTTTGACGTGTTTTTAAGGAGGCGCTCGGCTGCACCTTTCTTCACAGACAGCCAGGAGTTGGCCTTGTTGAGGTATGAATCCAGACTAACTGGAGGACCCCGATCCAGCAGCTCAGAGGGGGAAGGCTGAGATTTCCCTAAAGCAGAGGACAGCAGAGAGTTCAAAACAATCGATCAATGGTAGATATACAACTTATGGTTATCCTGTACTGTATGTTTTAACCATGTTACAATGTACCAATAATTATTATTATTTATTTGTCCTGTTTAAACAGATTTTAAATAAAAACCATAACAGCTTCAGTATTTCTTATTTTTGAACAGAAGGCTTTGGTCTTTTATGTCAACACGTTGAACGTTCGTATCTCAAATCACATAATCGCGTTTCATGAAGCACAGCCGAAACATGCTTTTTAAAGGTCTGACACATTTTTTTATACTACTTTTGAGAACACCCATTAGAAGAAGTTTTTTTTGTAAAAATACCAATGTAGCCATGATTATCATTATACTGCAGATAAAACTACTAAAATGCTTCTGCTGCTCATAAAAATTACATTTTTTGTTAACAAGCTAAATTCTATTTAAAAACATTTGAGATATTTTCTTCTTTCTCTTTGTGAACGGATGAATGAAGTTAAACTGCTGCAACTCAGTAAGTGGGAAATAAAAAAACAAAAAAAGAGTTCATCCAAAAATATCAAACAGCACGCACGTCCAAATAGTTCAGTATTGGTTGTTTAACAAAAACCAAATCCAAAGACAGAGAAAGAAAGCGTTACATGTGGTGATAATTAACATTAAATGGTTATTGGAGCTGCTTCTGGTGTGCGGACTTCGTCTTTCTCAGTCTTTAAATCTTTTCAGAGACCATCAGGTTTGGATGGATCTGCCAGTGTTCATACACTTTAAGACTCAAACTACAAAGTGTTCCTCATCTGATACAGATTACAAATGGAGAGATACTCAATGAATGCTTTACAAGAATTAAATGAAAAAAAATGTATTTTAATGATCACTAATTTGATCTTGATTTGTGAGACAGCATGTAAACCTGCTTCACTGCCTGCATACTGTAAGAGAATTATCCTTTCATTCTTGGACAGATATTGTAGTTCAGATTCATTTTTTGTGTCAAAGTGCTTTTTCCTTATTTTTTGATCCACAATCTAATTTATGTCAACACTATATGCATAAGGGCCTCTAATTGGAACCTGCCTTTATCTGTCATAACATATAGAAACACCAGGCTAGTATAAAGGGACTGGGCCTTAAATTGGGATGGGCTTTTATGTGGTGTTTTACGGTATTATCATTATTATTAATTTCTAAGTTGCTTGTATAACGCTTTAATTGTCTAATGTTTTCTAAGGTGAAGATTTCCCCCGTACCCTCGTGGTGTCTTCTGAAAGATCACTACTGAGTCACAGCACTTGAAATCTTGAAGTAGAGCCAGTGGAGTGGAATACAGATGGAGCAGAATAACTTTGAACAGACACACGTACTCTTTTATTTTTAGGTCAAGATTCTTTGCAGGTAAAATGTGCAGGAGACCTTTTAAAGCCTTTCTCTTCGCTCCTTAAAGCTGCATTCTGCAGGTTTATGTGTATAGAGAGTAATACAGGATCTGACTGCAGACTGATGTTGATGAAATGAATGTTGTGTTCTCTGTGTTACACGAATCACTCAAAGCTTCCTGCTTGCGTCCTGCTGTCATGCAGCTCCACAAAGTCCCTGCATGCAGCATGTTTTGTGTTGCGGTGTGTCTGCAAGACAAACCACAGAGACGACCTGTGCCAGTTACACTCTCTGAATCATCACTGGGGAGTGATTTTCATTGGACCATGCAGAGCTCTGTTTACTTTGCTGTGTCAGCTTTTCACTATTGCAATTTAGGGTTTCTTGTGTTGTGCAAAGAAAGTACTTAACACCACGCTGTGTTGTGAAAGAATAGCAAGTCATAGTTTGAAACGAGGAGCTCCTCTAATCCCGGGCTCATACTACGGCACTTTTTCAAATCCTTACTGATTTTGAAATGGGGTTGAATCCCACGCACGAGGAGAAACTTTACAGATATTGTCTCTCTAATCTCAGACATGCAAACACACAACATTTATAAACAATGGCACAAAGCACACTGAGGGGTTTGGGCTCAACATACAGACACACTGTGATCTTATATGATCTTATGATGTCATGTAGAAGTCAATGCAAACAAAGCAGAGAATGATGTTGGGCAAGAAGCTGCTGCAATAATGTTCTATAAAGAGCAAAAACAAAAGCAGAAGGCTCTATGCGGTTTCTTTATTCTTCAGCAAGAACTGGTGGTGAGATTTGACTATTATCAAATCTGTCAACACCAGCATCCTCAAAAATGTTGACCACAAGGTTGAATCATTTCAAGATGCTGCCTCGCTGGTCCATCTCAGAAAGTACCAACGTAATCATCAAATCTTACCGATGTAGAAGTATGTGAAGCACATAGTCATGAGGTTTTTGGCGGGGCTGTAATCATCCATCTGGTAACATCTGTAACACACAATCACTGTAATGTTGATCCTGTCTTCACTTGTTGCTACTGTATTCATATAAATGACTTTTTATGACAAAGATTATTAGGTGGTAATGATGTATTTTTTTCAGCTTCAATAAAAAAAGACCCAACCCTCACTAAATGACAGGGTGATATTTTCTTAAACATACACTGATTTTTTCATTTTTCCTATCTAACCACATGTGGAGCAGCGGGTGTGTGTGTGTCACAGCTGAAAAAAGTCTCAATTGTCACGTTTGCTCTTATTTGAGTAATATTTTCTAAAAACTTTATTGAAAGTTTGCATTTAAACCTTTATCCAATAAAAGCAAAACGGGCTGTAGAATAAAATGATTTCTGTCAATTTTCATGGGAAAACTGAAGTGCGGCATCCCCTTCACAGTTACACAGGTTCAGACGATTATGATATCTTAGACTCACTCAAACAGCATGACGGCAAACGACTGCACCAGTCTGTAGAAGGTGGCTTCACTCACACATTTGGAGTGGCAGCGCTGTGAACAAAGAATGACAGAGGGTGGTTTAGGTTTAAGATTATCACATCAAATCAGCTGAGGTGAAGGAATAAAAATCCAACAATTATTACGGACTCCACGACTTATCTAAAAGAAATTGACTTGAATATGCAACATTTTGTTCTTTTGACACTTTGCCTTCTTTTGACAGAGCAGCTGTAGAGATACAGGAAATGGGTGGAGGAGAGAGAGGAGAAAGACATGCAGCAAAGGGTTGAAGTAGTGGCTGCTGCAATGAGGACTGTATCCTCTGTGTATTGGGCACATGCTTTAACCGCTGGGCTATACAGGCGATTAGTTCTTTCAATGGCGTTTCTATGACTCTTATGCCAGTGCACTAAAATAGAATAGTTGTTTTTCCAAAAAGGTCATACACTGCATCATTTCCTCTTCATGCCCATATTCACCTGTGCACTGACGTATTTGGCAAACCACTCCCGACCTTTGCCGTTCTCTCCGCTGCACAGCTCTCCAAAGCGAGCCTGCTCTTCCTGGTCAAAGTCCTCCCTGTGGAAACACGAACAAAAAAAGTCGTTATGGCACTCATTTGCAGACCCTGTGAAAAGACAGGCTTCTCACAGCTGGCTGTGTTTACTGCAGAATTTATGAGAC